>NC_056727.1:970312332-970562332 GCF_019279795.1 Protopterus annectens | reverse complement strand
AGGACTGATGAGCTGAGATTGGCCAGTCACTTCCGTCTCCCTGCCTGGTTTCTCTGGTGCTCAGATTTGTTAGCTGCACCAAGGTCACCATAGGTACATTCAAGGCTCCATTCCATGGAGCAAATAGATGAATACTACAGCTTTTGCACCTCCACAGCTGTATTCCTTGCACTGCTTTCTAGCATCCTTGTTGCATGTCCATTTCCCATCATGCCAAGGAGTTTAGCAAAAGTGTGATGATGACCCTCAAGTCCGTAGCTTCTTTGACTTTAAAGAATGAGGATTGTAATACTTCCCACTTGATTTTTACTGAATTCAGCTACCACTTGTCTGTCCCACCTACTACACTGTCTAGATCTTCTAGGAGACTAAAACATTACCTGTCACCACCACCTCAGTCTTGCTGTCTGCAAACAAGTTAGCTTCCTTCAGCTCTTAAGATTTAAATATATCTAACAGCAGTAGGTCAAGTGTGCAGTCCTGGAGCTCCCCACTTGTTAACTCTACAACTGCAAATCATTTCTATCATTTCTTATGAACTCTGCTGCTAAATCATTTCATCACCCATTTTGCAGATATAATCTCTGCCTAAGTCAATCCCCTTCATCATTTTCTTCTCATTCTTCTCCATGTCACTAACATGAAGGTTTTACTGAAGTTTATCATGACCATCTAGGGTTTGACACTTTGCTTTGCTTCTGATGTGTTCCCCTGTCATAATAATGAATTAGATTTGTTTAAAACAACCTACCTTCTCTAATGCTGTGTTGTTTGTAGTTATCTTTGCTCTTTGACTTCATTGTCATCGCCTTTTTTATTTATACCACACTACAGGTCTGGCAATCACCTTCCATCATTGTGTGACTTCTTTCTGTTCTGCACTCTAAAGTGAAATAGTAATTGAATCTTCGGCCTGACCCCTTGCTTCTTTGTGTCTCTTGTAATCAACTTCTGTTAAGTCAAACTAGGCCTCTTTTTTCTTTTTTTTCTCCTACATTTCTGTGAAATGTTTTGCTGCAACATTAGATTTCCATTACTGGGTTTCTCTTCTGCTTCCAATTACAAACCTGATAGCCCCTTTCATAGCATACCTGTACTCATTTTTTCAGGTTCCTATTATATAATTGAAGACACAATACTTTGAATGCATCTTGATCGAACTTGAAAGCACGAAACCGCAAAATAGCGAAATGGCATATAAGCGATTTCTTTCCCTGGGAAATAAATCGCTTGGCCGCCTCCGTTACTTTGCCATTTTTGTCAATGTAGTGCGATCTCGGAGTTGGTATATTTAAGTAGGGGGGTGTGGGGGGGAGGAAGCCCCCCACCTTATATAATGTTTTGACGTTTTTATTTATTTATTTATTTTTTGTGGAACAGCAATTTTTTTCTCAGGGAAAAAAATCGCTGTTCTGAATGTTTGGGATTGTAAGCTTTCGTTTACATGGGGGTCAATAAATCAGTGTTCGCTTTTTTAAGCATTTGCTGATTTAATATAGACCCCATTTTTTCTACTTTCCCGTACTCTTTTAGAATCCAGTTTGCATTCCTTTCTGCCTTTGTAACATTTCCTTTACTGCTGAGAAAATGTCCGCTGTAATTGCTGTTATTTTACATTTCCAGATTTTGAATTTCCATATGAATTCATTGTTTAATGATACAAGCTTTTGGCAAAATGAAACATTAACATACACATGCCAAAGTTATTATGCTATATAAATCAATAGCAAAGTATGTCATCAGTAACTGTACCAACAGTCATTTCTCATAACATGCATTTTCTCTCTTAATTTATTTTATACTTAGACAGCTGATAAACTGCTATAAATTTCTGCTTAATAAATGGCAATAACATATTTGACCTAACATACAATAAGCAATGACATGAACCAAAGCTATTAAATTGATTTATGAAAGTAGTTTTTAAAAGGAATTCAGCTGGCAGCTGACATATTTGTGGATGGTACAATATATAACTGTATTATGCAAAGTATTAATTAGTGTTTTAAAATATGAAACAAAACAATTTCAATGTATCTGAAACTGTGTAGGAAATAAGTGTTTGTTTTTGAATTTAAATGTGTTTTATTTATTTTTGTTTGTTAAAATGGAATACTCAACTGGCCAGACCATTTTTCAGTCACCTGGAATAAAACTCTTATAATAAAAATTATGACAAACTATTACATTTCCGAATGAACACAGACAAAATAGGATGCCATAGAATAAGGTTCACTAAGAATAACTTGCATAATATTACAATAGGAAGCAATATGAATTCACAGATACAATGTCCGCATAAGTTACTACAAATTCCATATATCTGAAAATGATTATATAATTATACAAACCAAAATTAAATATAACAGAAATTACTTGAAAGTAAGTATAGTTGCTACTGTAAATAGAAAACATATGGAGATACTAATATTACTAAATAAGCAGAGGTAAAAGCTAGTAACACATTCAAGTAAAGTCACAGTTATATGAACATTCATAGATTCACCAATCTTAGTTTATGTGTAAAGGTAGACAGTAGTCACATTGATTAACATGCATGAAAAGTTTATTCCAGAGATTTGGGAGATGCTGGGTTATAAAACTATCTTTCCATCATGTTTTATTTACCTTATGGTGATGATTTAGATCATTGGATCTAATATTGGTGGAGAGGCTAGATTTTCAGATGAACAGGAGGTCCAGTACAGTTGAGGCTCTAATGGCACTATACGCGAGACAGAGATCTCTCCTCAAAAGTCTGTAAGTCACTGAATAAAGGGATATAGCTTTCAGCCTATCGGGTAGCTCAGGGATTTTAGGCCTGTGATATTTTTGATTAGGAACATTAGGTACTTTCCAATTGTTTATTATGTTTCATGAGATACATCCCAAAGGGGACATTGTACTTAAAAACTGGCCTGATCAATCCTGAGCATAAGGGAGTGATTACTTCTTTAGACCTTGATGGTATTCCTTTGGTATACATTGAGTGACAATCTCTCAGTTTATTTAAAAACACATTTCCTAGAGGTCTTCCTGAAGGCAAGTAGAGAATGTGTGCATAATTTATTAGCACAAGCAAGGTAGATGGCATCTCCAAAGCAATTTTTATTATTTTGCATCATTTTTTTTTAGATTTGCAAATGATAACTAAAATGAAACTACAAAAAGGCTGCTGTTCCAAGTTTAATACAAATCAAAGAAGAATACACATAAAACTCTAGTGCCTTGGTTGTCTAGCCATCAAGGAGTATCTTTAGACACACAGGGTTGTCATTGTTTTAGTTTGTTCATTGGGATATTTTGCAGACACTCTAATGGTTATGGACATCAGCTGGGTACGACAAACCTTTGTTTCTAACGGTTAGCCAAACAGTTCAGTTATGCTGTGCTGGCAAGGCCATAAGAAGGCTGAAACATGCATGTCCATAGCTATTAGGGTGTGGTTTTATTGGCCTGAACCTGTCCATAACAGACTTAAAAAGAAAAAAGTCATGGGCATTTAGAACTGCCCTATAGCTGAAACACCTACCCCAGGATTTAATAAACTCCATGTAGGCACCGTGTAGAGCCTACACAGAATGTATCCCTGTACATGGCCACAATTTCCCCTCAGCAATGTGCCATGCATATTAATGATGGCATGCTGCCGAGGGAGAGCATAAGAACAGGTTTATTGAATCAGTGTTGGGAGAAGAGTAGAGGCTACCCATGGTTGTGGATGGCCTGCACTGCTCCCTGCTACTGCTGAATTGGTTCAAATGTGTAATATTTTATTTTAAGGGGATTTTTTTCCCATTTTTTGTATGCTTGTGCTGTGCGACACAGAGAGCAGCAATGCCAAACTGTGCTCACATATAAACAGCTGACACCTCCCAGACATCTAAAAATAGAAACCAGATGTCATTAATTATTATAATGATGCATTTTTTGTTATTTTAAATATTGCTATACTTTTTCTGTTTTTTTTTTAAATTGCTGATTGCATGGCATGGAGAGCCGCAGAGCCGAGCGACCCTCATACATACATAGTCGACAGTTACTAGACATCTAAAAATAGAAACCGGATGTAATTAATTATTTATGTCTGGGTCTATTTCAACATGTTTATGCAGTGCACCATGGTTATTATCAATGCTAATAGGTAGCGCAGTAGTACATGTGAAGGTATACTAGTTTTCATAATATTCAAGTAGCTAAATGGGTAGAGATACAGCCTAATGTTTAGTAGGTCCTGGGATCATGTCCATGGCAGTAGTAAGATGTCTATAATTTAATTTAGTATATATGTTTAATTTTAAAAACAAATGTGTGAAAAATGGCACTGCTGTGCTAGGCTGAGCACTGCTTAAACATGCTAACAGCTACTGCTGTTTGCGCCATGCTAAGTTGAGCTAAACCTCAGTTGTGCGAGTTTTCTCACTGCTTAGCTGCACTGAGTTGATTTGTGTGCTGCTAAGTGACACAGTGCTTTTCTGAATGTTGCTCAATGACGTGTAAAGCAGGGAAAACAGTCTACATTAGGCGCAATAGGCAGGAATTCTGCAACAGTCTTTGGTTTATGATCAACTGGTGATATGATAGGCAGTGTTGGTGAAGGTGCATGCTTCTGGGTGCAAAGATGGGGTGTTCAAGAGTTCAGGGTCTTTATTGGACTCTTGGTAAAAAATTATGAACCTAGGTTGCTGCAGGGCAGTTTCTAGTGCACGGATTGTAAGATGGAAGCCTGGGACCAGCTGGCCAGGGAACTCAGCAGTGTTATTGGTATCCCCTCACAGGTGAGCAGTGTTGTCACCATTATGATGACCTGAAGAGGAGAAAGAGGGTAACATTGGACACCTGGGTCCAAGAAGCCAGAGCTGGGAATGCTCCACAAATATGTAAGGATGTTTTCCTCTGTTTTACCAATATGCAAGCAGAATGTCTAAAAAAATTGGTATGCATAATAGTGTGCTTCTCTCTCAACAGCTGCAGCTGAGAGGGCTTGCAATCTTGAGTCCCATGCAGGGCGCCTGGCCAGATTGTACCGTGAGTGTGGTACGTATGGATTTATTATGCTAACTGCAGTGCAATAAGCAAGAAAGAGTAAAGCATTTACTGCAATAAAGTATATACCATAAAAACTGTAATGCAGTAAATGGGCAAGTAGAACTGTAGTGCAATAGATGGGCAACTAGTGCTGTAGTGCAATAAATGAACAATAACAAATGTATTGCAATAAACAATAAACAATACCAATAACTAAGCAAAATGGTGTAAAGCAGGATTGCGTTGTCATAAACATTGCAGGAGAGCTGTATGCATTACTTGTCAGTGGTAAGGTTGCTGCAGTCAAGTGTAACACTGTAATAAGCATAGAATGCAAAACTAATGGCCTGCAAGCTGTATTATTTAACTCACAGTATGGTCCAAGGCTGTCTCCAGGCCAATATTGGTCACATAATGCTCTCTGTTCCTCCTAATCTAGGTAATAAAGGTATATGGGTGAGGTAGCCCACTCTATGGGCAGATATGGTGTATACTTCACAGACATTAATAAGAAATACCAATAAAGTGTTAAGCAGCATTGTTAATTCCTACAAAAATCTGTTTTAATAAATGCAGTATAAAGTCATATGCATGCATGTGTGTTCTACTGTCACTGCAGTCAAGTATAGCACTGTAATAGTTCTGGAATGCAAAATGAATTCAGTCACATAATGCTGTCTTTTTCTCCCACTCCAGGAACAAATGGTATATGGTATGTGGTTGAGGTAGCCCGTGTTATTAGCAGATATGATGTGTTAATACTTCACAGGTAGTTATCAGCAATACCAATAAAGTTACATTTTATGCAGATGTCCCCTGCAGTTACAGCTATTGGGTTATATTCTCATGCCTGCCAACTAAGTCATGACGGATGTCTAGTTTATGTACTCTAGACAAACATGCCTCTCCAGTGTCATAATTTCATGTAATGTAATTAAAACTGTATAATCCATCTGTCACAGGATTACCAGAAAAAGGATTACCTGGAATGCAATGTATTAGCAAATCTGCTTACAGAACACCTTGGTAGATATAAAAGTCCACATTATGGGAAAGTGTTCTGTTGTATACCTGCATTTGTTAGTGCTTGGCCAGTACTGACCCATGCTAACAGATTGAGAGGTATGTATGTGCTACATCAGCTATAGGAGAATTGTAGTTACTGTACTCAGAACTGAAGCTACATGCCTGTAGAGTATTTATTATCAATGTTTTCAGGGATATAGTCTGCATTGTCAGTAATGGTTTGTCTCTCTCTCCCCACCCCTTATCTTCATTTATTTATTATTTATTATTATGAGTTAATATTAACATATGTTGTTTAACTATATTTTTGCAAAATGTGATGTAATATTGTTATGTGTTATTATGATTCACTATTAACTTACTTTTGTAAGCTATTTTGTTGCCCTTATGGTTTACTTTTTACTGGCATGCCATACTGACTGTTATGTTATTTACTGCTGTGTTACACATACTATACACTAATATGTATTTGTATGAATTAAAATTATGTTCCATTCTGTTAATACTAACAATGGCTTGGTTACTACTAACCTTAATTTATTTCTATACCTCATTCACCACAGCATGTCTAGGTAGGCTAGTTCTGGCTGAATTGTCTACCTTGCCTCAACCGGCAGTGGCACCAGGTCACACCATGTCTGGGACCCAGATTGGTGGCACACCCTCTGCTGCCCCTGGACTACCTGCGGCTATGGGTAGTACAGCACCCTGGGAAAGGTGGTGGAGGGGGGCATTGTCACCTGGAATGAGCTGCCAGTCTTGATGCAGAGGATATTCTACCATGGGTTTGACCATCACCTGCACCGGATTGAGGGCATGCTGGCCAACCTGGTGGGGCAGCCTCACCTAAGTGCTCAGCCTCCAACACTGCTACCCTAGAGACAGTGAAGGAGCAGTGCCAACAGTCCCAGGGATGGGAATGTGAGTCATGCTTCTGCCATCTGTAGGCACATGGGACTTGGATTCCACAACACCCTCCCTAGCCAAGGTGTTCACCCTGCTCACCACCACGGTCTGCTGTCTTGTCTGTCTTGTCTGTCTGCAAACGCATCCTCACCTACCCAACTTACCTCCCCCACATGTACCTATGTCCCTTCTGCAACATTCCACTTTCACCTAAAAAAAAAGGCAGCTATCCCCCCAAAAATATTGTCCCATACATAGCTCTCCATTTCGCACATGTGTCCACTGGATACACAGAATTTGGTCCATTTGGCTTGACAATGCAGTTATGTTGTCCTTACCCCTCTCTCTCGGGGTTGAAAGTTCAAAGTTGTGGTTAGAAAATCCTTCTATGTGGCCCGCCTAATCACAAAAGGGTTTGCATCAAGATCAAAAGAGGTCATTGTGCCTCTCTATGCATCACCCATAAGACCCATCATAGAGTACAACGCCCCATTTGGGATTTACCTTACAAAACACCTGCAACAGCTGGAAAGACCACAGAAGTATCTCACCAAGAGAATCACTGGCCTCAAACAGATGCCGTATGCAACTCAACTGAAGAAACTCCAGCTGTACTCAGTTGCATACCGCCTACTCAGAGGTGATCTCTGCCTAACATACAAGGCCATGTCCAACCCAGAATTGATGGCATGCTCCACCTAAAGAAAATCATATCCCCTTGAGCCACACACTCTAGGTATCTAAACGTCACCACAACAATAAATAGGACATGCTGGAGGGATAGATTCCTGTTCCAAAGACTTCCCATGCTCTGGAACAAGATTCCAATCTACATTAGGCAGAGCTCCTCACTAACACTCTTCAAGAGAAACCTTTATGACTGAATGAGAAATAGAAAGTTTACCCTGGTAATCACTTCAGTGGCTCTGCTGGACAGAGGCACAGGGAATTAATCTAAGAGGGTGGCGAAAGCCAACATATTCCAGCTAGACTTATAAATGCCTTTGGGCAGATAGCCTAGTACCTACCTATGAACCTATGAACCTATGTACAAATTCTTTCAAAGTGCACAGTTGTTGCTGTGCAAGAAATGGATAACTATGGTTCTTTCCTGCATGCTTCCTGCACATTCCTACCTGCCTTTCACTATGGTTTCCCCCTGCATGCACCCCATTTCACCACTTTCCTATCTCCCCATTTTTCTTTTCTTTGTATATTTTTACTGCATTGCTGTGCGGCACACCACATTTTGCAGCTTTGCTAAGCTCAGCTAAATAGAGCTGTATTGACTATATGTGTTTTTAAACTTGTAATACACACTTTCAAAATAAAAACCTGTCCCATATTTTGACCCCAAGACCATCTCACCTGCAGACTACTGCATTAACCTGCCATGCCACAAAACTCTTAATTAAAACAGGTGGTTTCAAGAAAACATAGCAATTGTCAGTTACAGTCATTAAGCATGTTTCAGTGGAGCTGCACACTGTGGTGTGGTGTGCAAATGTGATTAAAAAGTAATAAAATTAAAAAGATTAAAAATGGGAGTATTCCTTGGTCTCTGGTGCAATAGTACACCTTTAGAAAGCCAAAGACATAATAATGGATATAAGTGAGGTCTATGACAGCAGGTAAATGTGCCCTTCTGCAGCAACATGTAGAAAGACATCTGCTAAGGCATTAATGGCAAAATAAATGTTCAACTGGAACTATGGTGCACACATATATCCATATAAAGCCATGCACATACTGATGCATGTAGAAAATGTATGTCACAGTCTGTATGTGTGCACATATATCTTGCAAATATAGCTGCTGCAGCAGTAGCTCAGTCTATTAATCACCTTAAAAACAGTATATTTTGCCACACATTGTCCTGGGTTCAAATCCAGTGGTGTGTAGAAGTGAATTTACTGTATTGTGAAGGCAGCAATTAATGACTGAGTCATGCACTCTTTATCCACACAATGCATTTCAAATGACATGTCTGCTTTTCACTGATGGAGATCACAGGCCTGCAGCCAGGAACACACTTCACATATCCCTAAAGCAAAACTATATCTGTATAAAGTGTTACATCATGCATTAATATGCAATCACACAGAATGTCAATGCAGGTACTGCAAATGAGGGCCACTAATATCAGAGTGCACCACAAAATACTTCCAAAGTCACTGTACAGATTATCACAGCTGCACAGTTAACATACACATTGGAAGTCCCTGTTTGTAACAAGGACTGCCCTCATACATGCTGAAATTACTACTAGACTGTAACACATGGCCTGCCAGTTGCCCAAATGGTGGACATATTCTTATATTTATACCCCATATTACCCAAGAATGCACCAAACATGTTGCCTAGTACTCTGTTAGTGATACCATTGCCTAACATACTTATCATAAACACATGCCATATTTGTAGTGGAAAGGGTAGCCTCACTCTGGCTCTGTTTCTACAATAAGGCTGACACAGCTCCCACAGTTACTCCTACAGCTTGTTGCCCTCCAAAGTGTTCACACTCTCTGCCTCTGTCTATTACCTGCAGCAGCAGCTGCAGCCTGCATCATGCACTTCTCTGTGGTAAGGTTTCTGCTACAGACCTACCCTCTGTGACAATGTAGTCTCCTCACCCAAGTAATGTCCAGCACAACATATCAGAAAGGGGCCCTAATCTAGATGAAGGACTTATATATTGTACAGTGTTGCATGTCATTTGCTGATGATAGTGAAAATCAGCTGTGTTAGCTGCAATTAGGATTTCAGACCCACAGACTGGTTTAGAGGCAATCACCTGCTGCTGAGAAGCATATTTAAAAGGCAAGCAGCTGGCTATGAGGAACCAGTCTGTGTGGGACTTTCCTTACACAGAGCACGCCTTTGTGAAAACTTTATTATCACCACATATCAACAGAGGAGTACTGCACTCCATCGGGTATCTAACTGATTTTGTGTACACCAGGATACAAATGGGTGAATAGATGCACGGGGAATAGGGGTTACACTAGTAAGCTTGTCGCAGACCTGTGATAATGACATGTCATTGATCTCCTGCTGTCTTACACCTACACAGGATGTACAATACATCAAGTGTGTATTGTCTGTGGTCATTGTGGCACACTGGCCTCATTGGACTGTCCCTTTATAGAAGTTGTAATAACAGACTGCTAATTTTGTGGCACTGTTCCTATTACGTATTATCGGGGGGGGGGGTTGCCCATATGGGACATACCACAGTAGACTCGAGTGTTGGGTGTATGATCATACAGCAGTATTGGGAATACCTGAGTACTGTTACTATCACAGTATTATCCACACACTTAGTATGTTTGCACACTGTGGAGTATGACATGTGTGAGCAAGCAGTGGATAGTGCTGGCCATTTTGTCCTTGCTGTATCTCTACCTAGTGTACTTCCATGTATGTGATCTTGTAATGTGTTCACCTTTTGTTGTCTTTCAGGAATCATGTGTCTTAAATGCCATGCACCCTTCTCTGATGTGAAAAATGAAATTATACTGGAAGGACTAAGCCAGCATCATCACATCTTACTGCCATGGGTAGGCAAAACAGGGAACAGTAGGCTGCATTGCGAGCAGACCTTGACCATGATGTGAAGTACATGGGCTATCAGGGCAGGACATATGAGCAGGTTCGACACAGTGCAATGACATGATCAATGCTGCATGATGAAGGGGAGCAGATGTAGCCAGGGATCATGCCATCACCGGTGGAGGGCCTGCAGCAGAACAACCACTCACAGCCACTAAAGAATTCCTGGAGCACCTAGGCACATACGACAGCTCCCAGGCATCCATTACACCATACACTGTGGAGGTGGGTGCCACAGTTTCCACATCAGAGGAGCATGCAGGTAGACTTACTGTGATCAGCTTTGCAGTACTGTAGCAGTCAGTGTGTCAGGCTGTACATACTCTTACATTGGTGTCAGGTCTTTGTTCTTTGGGGGGGAGAGTTTTACCTCCCTCAGTTGTACTCTCATACTCAGAATGTGACCAATACAGCAAGCAACAAAGTAGCTACTGTAAATGTGAGATATATTAGCTTGTTGTGCTGCAACTTTCTTTAGTACTGACATTACCTCACCCTCAACTTTTCAGAGGTCTGTCAGGTATTGGCAAAGGCCGTGGTGACGTGGTCCAGCT
This sequence comes from Protopterus annectens, assembly GCF_019279795.1. Taxonomy (NCBI): domain Eukaryota; kingdom Metazoa; phylum Chordata; order Ceratodontiformes; family Protopteridae; genus Protopterus; species Protopterus annectens. Next base: position 970,551,206 of record NC_056727.1, on the reverse strand, counting down.
TCTGGTAAGCATGACACTGTTTTGTTAAGGAATATTTATATTCTATTAAAGTTAAGGGCCAGAATAATGTCCTATTTAAACATAATGTCTTGTGTAAACAGAGTAGAATGTTTTTATTTTCCATTCTGGCACAGTTACATAAGGATCTTACAGGGGGTAATCGCAGGAGTGTAGCTGAACAAATAGAAACACTTTGGCAGTGACAGTTAAAAAAAGGTAAGCCTCCTGGTTTAAATTAGGCATTTGCTCTAAAATGCCTTTTAAAAAACAAAAGGTTGAAAAGACATTAAACTAGGCAGTGAAACGTTTATTTCAAAACATTTGTTAAGATATGTGTACTGGATTTTTATGTGTTGTTTTATCAAGTATAGTGTCATATTGCTTAATTAAAAGGTAACTTTTACTGGTCATGTTTTACTTGATTTATTGAAGTGATTGTTTTAAAGGTCTTCAGTTGAATGTGTATTTTGTTCTGAGGAAGTCTATTTTGGATGAAATGGAGATGAAAAAAGTTTGACCGCTAATCCAGTTGTGGGTCTTTGTTATTATGAGTATTGGCAGATTTTTCATACATAATAGTGCAGGTATTAATGTACCACTTTTTTTTCTTTCTAATCACAGGTGACTGGGGGCAGGTTGGTCTCTGTCCCCTACACAATCTGATGTCAGTGTCTCTTCAGACTCTGATGATGATGGTGGTCACAGTGAGGCACAGGTGGGGGTGTTGAGGACTGAATCTGGTCCAGAGGTAGACATCCCTCTTCTGTCACTGCACACAGTCAGTATGCCCACAGACACCCAGTCCCTGGAGGCTACACATATTGGACAGTCAGAGGGTGGGGACATTGAACAGAAAAGTGTGCAGATATGGCTCCAGTGAGTGTAGACACTGGCCATAACCAGAGAGCTGGCGAGATCCCATACAGGCAGATCGACAGGGGTGCTTGTAGGAGGCTTGCTGTCTATCCACCACCTGTTGCAGGTGTCACATCATGGGTCACTTGGCCCATGTTTTGGGCCGTCATGGAGGTACAGGCACATTCTGAATGGAACACCAGATGTATGCTTAGGGTTATGGGTGCAGCACAGTCTGACATCCGTGACTGCCTCCACTGCACTGGGGATACCCTGTATCACTTGACTGATGCAGTGGACAGAAGGTGGGCAGAGCAGTGTCTGTCTTGGACCACCCAATGTTTTTGCTAGAATGCTGAGTGTCCAACTCGTGGACATAGGTCAGCAACCCCATTTGCTGAGAGTCCATGTGGCTATGCAAAATCATGCTCCCATAGTGGCAGTACATCCAGTGCTACAGAGGGGAGTATGTTGTCCACATCATGACATGGCAGGCCATGGGCTCATGGTCCTAGGTGTTCCTGTAGGGGACATGGTCCCAACAGACAGCAGTCACCATCATAGAGATGCCAGAGCAACTCCTGGCAGAGCCAGTTCCCATGTTCTGGCTGGAGATGGTGAATTGTCAACTCTACCATGTACGGTCCAAAGCTTTCCAACATATACACATGTAGAGCTAGCATTGAGCTTAACTGTGTACATGCACACACTCACACACCACTGTGAAATGCAGGTCACCTACAGACACACACAGAACCTTTCCATGGTCCATCTCACCTGCTTCCCTTCCTGACTGACACACATCCTGTCAACTACTTGGATCAGCCTTGGCCTCCTGCACTCCCACACAACACCCTCTGCAAGTGATGATACCTGTACCACATCACTGTCATCCTCACCATCGATGCAAGGAAATGAAGCTATGTGTCTGATGCACAGGGTGACTATACTAGTTAATATGTGCTTGTGTAATGTAGTGTTGTTTTGCCATGCCACTTGTAGTGATTAATGACAGATACTGTATGCTGGCATTTGTCATGAGTACGCCACATACTTCTGTGTACCTTACGTTGTATGATGTTGTAATGGCTGTATAGTTACACAAGGTCAGGTGTGTCACAAACCTGATTCGGTATCTGCTTCTGTTTCAGGAGTCTGTTGGGATAACCTATAGATACACAGTAGCAATAAAGCAGCATAGGATGGCATGTCAGCACAGCAGAAATATGTATTCAGCAAGGTACAGCACTATAAGTGCATGGATGCATATGTTCATATGTGTATAACAGGTTAACATGGACAGAGGTGGCATTCAGTGTACTTTTGCATCCCTAATCTGTGAACAGGTTTGCTACCCTTGATAAGTGTCACCAGGGTTTGGGAACTCATGCATATACAAGCTGTGGTGATGGAGATGACCCATCTACAAATATCCTGTGTCCAGTAAAGACAGTTGCCCAACACCCACTATGACTGTCATGTTCTGCATCCCATTTTGTAACCTGCACATGCTGTGTCACAGCAGATGTGTGCTGGAGCCTGCTTCATATATGGCATACTGTCTGTGTTACATACCTATCTCTCCAGTATGTACTATGTATACCACAGTGATGTCGTAGGCATGTAGAACAGGTGAGACATGTGTTAGTCCTGTCATAGATATGTGGGAGGTACACAGTGGGATCCAACACCTCCTTGTATGGAGCCATACACATCCCTTCCAAAGCATTTAGGAGACAGACTACACATGTACTATCATGACACAGACTCCATAGGACATGTTATCTATGCTGTGTATTGGTGTACCATTGAATCTGTGTGGCTGCTACAGTTGTACGATATGCTTGTGTAGTGACATAGCAAGGGTGCTATTGCACACAATGATAGCTGTGATGACTGCTACATTCAGAATAGCAGTGACAGTCTGGGATTTATATGCAAAACCTGTCAGTGTAAGTTGTACACCAGTGAATGCATCGTCACCTCTTACTGACCAGTGAGGGTCAAAGTCTGCATTACTCTCTGTGTCCATAACACCATGTGTAATGGCTCAACTGTGAGCAGTGTGTGGTCACTAGAATATTTTGCAAGGGTGAATGATTTTCCATAGGGTAGTATTGTGCAGTTGTTTGCAGTTAGTCTTTGTCAGTGGCTCAAAGTGCAACTGACTGTGTCTTAGGCCATCCTGGATAACTGTTGGTTCTGTGTGAGAGTTTGTGACAGCTCACAATATGCAATCACCTGCTAATGTACTCAGTCAGAGGTCACAGACAGTGGCTATGACTGCAGAGAGGGAATAGGCAGATGGGGTATGCCAAATAATGATGGTTGGTGAACCCCACTGATGACTGGCATCATTGCAGTGCAGGTCTCCTAATGCTATCTTCCCAGACTATGACTGTCAGACACTTGCCTATCCACCAGCTGAAATAACACTCTGTATATGAAATACACAGTTTCCAGCAAGGTCTGCTGGCCTAATATTGTCATACACCTTCTCCGACCATGGTTGGTGGAGTGAGACATATGTCCAACATCCATTGCATAGTGTAACAGTCAATGGGCTCCGCCAGTTACAGTCATTCGGCATGATCTGGCCTTGAGCAAAAATAACAGTGTTTAGTCCAGTGTCACTAGGTGTATGACAGTGTCAGTGCTCATATCCATGCTAACTCCAATCATGGCATTTCAGGTGACATGACTCAGAAATCTGGGGACACCACTTGGCACTACTTGCTAGTTGTCCTCCATGCAAGTAAGTGTTGCAGTTACTTCCAGCATGTTGCAGGAAGAGAGTCATGCAAGGTGTCTATACAGAGCACAGACAAACACATTAGGGAAGTGTAATATGTACACACTGTTTTGCTTAGTCATTCTGTGGGTCACTTGCCCAAAGGATGGTCCATGTCCTTACCTACACTGCCCTGCAGCAGTGCCATGACATCCCCACATGGGGAAACAGCATAGTGTATAATGTGTTTACCAATATGGGTGACCAGTACAGCCCCACAATGTGAAGTTCTCCCTGGTGGGATCTGAACACAGATCAGTCTCCTTAAAACTACCAGCACATACTCACCCTTGCAGACAATACAGACATATATGTCAAGACAGCCATTTATTACCTCCTGTGGGATGGTTGACATAGTGTAACTGCACTTCCCCCTTCAGATGGTAGGCAAGCATTCAGAGCTCTATATCCATGCATTATATCAGCAGCATTACAACTGCATGAACTTAGCTATACATGACAGGAGGGACACATGCTCATCATGGCTCAGCAAACCTGACTGGACGACAACTGCCATTAGCAGGTTGTACAGTAACAGGCAGACAGTGATGTGTGACAGTTGGGATGAAGGTGGCCCGCATAACATGGAGGCACTACCTAAAAAAACAGATAGTGTTGTTGTGATGTTGAGTAGACATGGGAAGTGACAAAAGTAGCTACCCAAGCAAAGCAGAACCAGAACGCACAGTGTAGTTACATGTGCGACCTCAAAGGACAGGCCCAGATTGCTGGTGACCTCATATGTCATGATGCCACACATGATGGGTCTGTACTCATCAACTACACTCCCTTGTCCCCACCATATGTGACACACAACATTCCTACAACCTAAGCCCATAACTTCCACATTTACAGAGTAGTTCATAACTGACCTTTCACTGGGAGATGCGCAGCATCTATTGCACATGCTAACATTCCAGGTTACATCCCACATGTGATCTGACAAGGATTACTAACACCATTGGGACACCCTTGCAATCATACCAACACTACTGGCTGCACACCAGCTCAGTGGACAATGGCAACTGTTATACCCTTGCACAGAGGTGGTGCATCCACTGACCAACATAACTGTGCATGTCTTCATCTAAGTATCCATATCTGTATGACCATAGGGGCAATCATCATGGAGCTGACCAGCACACATATATGTGTTCTACAAACAGTTGACTGTACACAGTCTGGATGTGTGACAGGAGGGCATGACTGTTACACATGGTGGACATTTCCAAGGCAGTCACCATGGACCTGGGTGAGGGTACATCAGGGTATACAGCCCACTAAACTCAGCCAAGCCATATGACTATATCTCCCACTCAGGCAACATTTACAAAGCACCCACTTAGGCATCCATGATACTGTCATTGTAGGGGTTACTAAGTGCCCATTGCTGACACATATGCACAACATAGGAACATCTGTGTTCAATAGCTGATATGTCAACAGCAGTGCTAACAGGGTGCAGTCCTGGGTCCTCTACTGTTTAGAATCCATTCAACCACAATACATGCAACTACTGACTGACTGTGACTTACAATGTTGGCTGATGCCCAAATTGTGAGCACTCATAAAGTCTCTGTGGTATGTCACTATCCTGCTAGAGGGTATTGCAAACACATGCGTGTTGACATAGTAATGGCCATAAACTCCTTGCAAATATATATATATATATATATATATATATATATATATATATATCTAGTATCAGTTCCATCAGTTAGAACTATGTACCTGGTAAGTAGCACATCATTCACAACATGTGATGTACATACTCAGGGGTGACCAAACTGGGTGCACAGACCTGGCCACACAGGTTTACATCTAATGTGTGTTAGATCACCATGTCTCTACAGTGGTAAGTGATATAAGTTCCAAGTACTCTTCCCTCAGCATGCCAATATCTGAATGCAATTGTTATTTGTTGATGTACCTTTCCAAGCAGTACTGGCAATTGCACACAACAGTATGATCCCTCACAAGATCACTTCACATATTCAGTAGGTGTTCAATGGGGATAGCCTGCAATGAGTGTTATTGTCACCTGCGGCATATAGACTACTCAGAGGTGATCTGTGCCTTGCATATGAGGCAATGTGTGACCCTGCTTGACTGCATATTCTGCCTATCTGTAGGAGACTTAGTAAATGGATAACCCTGTGTAAGGCCATTAACCTCATATGTGACATTGGTACTACATGGTTGTGGGACAAATTTGTCTAGAAGACTTAAACACACCCTTGAACAGGACCCTGCCTAATGCCACACAGAAGATCTCAGTGCACCTCACCACATGCCATCTGTATGATTGGCTGGTTGACCATTATCTCAACACAGGGCATTTGCATGTGTCCATCTTGGACTGTGGCAATATGTGCTGATCCTGTACCTACAGGTATAACAATGTCTATGATTGTGAGGGCTGTATGGCCATTATGCCAGTGGAGTACAAATGCCCTATTGTTCCATAACATGATGAAAAAATGCACTAACATGGCTACACTGAGGCTAGCACCACTTCCAATCACTGCATACTGGCTATGGCAAAGCACACATGTAGTGCATGTTGGCTATATGTAGATGAGAACACTTACCTATGTAATGCTGCACACTACAGATCACAGTACTTGATGCATGCAATACACCTCATGTCTGCTAGTAGTATCAGTTCAGCACATATTATGCTTGATGACATCAGTAGTGCTTGTTGTGGCAGTCCTTTGGGGGGCAACATCACATGCTACAAATAAAATACTGCAAAACCCTACCTATTTCTGTTCTACTTAGATGATCATATTTATCCCATCAGGACACACACACATGCACCAAGTAGCCTAGAGTGAGATTTGAACCCCTACTTATCTAGTCTTATACACTATGGATCACAGTATTTACCACACATAGCAAGGCTTAAGTCTGGATACTACATTGCCAGCTGGTAGTCTTAAGGTGGGTGACATCATCAGGCCTTGTAGAAGAGGACAGTGTGGAAGCCATCAGCAAGTTATAGGGCCACAAAGTGCATAGCTATTGCACGTGGATAGCCCATGAAGGCATGGCAGTTGTTCTTCTGAGGAATACACACACACACACACACACACACACACACACACACACACACACACACACACACACACACACACACACACACACACAAACACATACACACACGCACACACACACACACACACAGTAGCCTGGAGAAAGAGTAGAACCCCTACCTATCTAGTCTTATTCACTATAGATCACAGTACTTATTGCACGTACCACGGGTAGAGTCTGCTGTATATGTGATTGCAGGCACAGTACTTGTGCATTACACAAACTAGGCTTGTGTTGAACAGCATCTGTGGTCTGCAGAGTGATATTGCTTCATACTGTTATCTCCATCTGGTATTCAAGCAGTGGGATAACTACTATTATCCTAGCTATCTGTATACATTTACCAGTATGGCCATATGTGGCTGCTTGCTGTTAGATAGGCAAACCTGTGGGCAGGAACAATGTGCCCTTTCCATGTGTGCATTGACAACATTATTCATTACACCACCTGCTTACCTGTGTCTGTCTACATGGTGACATCCAGCTGGCATAGGGGTCAGTAGGTAATTGGATTATGTACTGTTGCATCCTTAGTTTGGATCCTTTGAGCAACAGTATGGATGTGTAATAGTGCAGATTTACTCACCATTATTAGGGTATGTAGGACAATACAGACATCCACACACATATTTATGTAATTAACAGGGATGTATATATAAATGTAGCTCTGTGTATGTATATGTATATGTCTTATGTAGATATATGGGGAGAGTCTATGTATCATTGAGATATATATAGAAAAATATGTCAGTATATATCTATTTGACAATACATAATGATAGATATACTATGTATGTGAGAGAGAGAGAGAGAGAGAGAGAGATAGTGACAGACAGATATGTATAACTATATGTCTGTATGCATAGACATATCTATACATAACAGGTCAGTCTTATGACAGTGCAACAGAATTGCACTCATTAGCTAAGTGTTTGGGCATGCCTAGTGTGACTATCAGTACTTGTAAAGTGACTCCAGGCCACACCTACCTGTACTCCAGTCCGGGATTTTGTGTATTACAGACTATACCTTTCAACCGTCCAGAGTGTCATAGAATGTCCAGAGTTTTGCCTCATAGTTTTAGTCTGTTACTCATAAAATTTGTGGTTTTCTGGCAAATTATTTGGATGAACTTAAAACTGAAGTCACTAAATAGTGACATAGATTTGAGTGTCTGACTTCAAATCCTTCAGAAAAATGTCTGTTGAAAAAAAACACTGTTATTTTAGCAACTGTTTAAGTTTATGAGAGCAATATTTAGCATATGCCCCAATTTGTGGTCCTTTGTCCCACCATTTTGTCAGGCTTTGAACAGATTTCTTGCCCTAAGAGGTTGAGAGTTATGTTACAGACATTGACATCTGTTCCTGTTTCTGAAGTTCTGCATGTCACTCAAAATGTGCATGGCATTCCCCACCTGTCTGCTGTACTTAATATGTGACAGAGGTTCATAATATTACACCACACACAGTCTGTCTGTGAAATCACCAATATAATAATACCGCATATGCAAAATATGTGCCTACTTCCAGATTAGAAGCATCAACACCATCACCTATGCTAACTTCCCTTGTTTACTGAGCCACGCAGGCTGACAGACAGAGTCGAGTCATTCATCACACAATCAACAGCATAAATATGTACATTGTTATTCCTGCATTACGTGTGGCATACAATGTGTGATTGAGTTCTATGTTACAGCCCTAAGATTTACTGGTCTGTTGATATATCATTGCTGATGATTATTAGGGAACACATAATATTGGAATGGGTATCTGTAGTCCCATGTAGATATTACTTCTGTCCACATAGCCCACTATATTTCCTTGCATAAATGTAGAGGATCCATACATAGGATACCATATTATAGTAATCCTTACAAGTAGTGTGTAGGTTAGAGACTTACCTTGCGAATGGAGCAGTTTATAGGGCTGTAGTTCAGGGCTGACTCTGTGTGATGAAAGCAGTACACAGCCAATACATGGATTAGTACAGGTTGAGTGGGTTGTCTGGCATCAACAATTTTACTTATATGTATGTGAGTAGGAGTAAGGTGTCAGTCCCTAGGGCCCTAGGTTGTCAGTGAATGTGCTATGCATTGTCTCTTAGACAATCCCCATTGAACACATACTAGAGCCGTAAAGTGTCCTTGTGAGGGACCATACTGTTGTGTGCAATTGCCAGCACTGCTTGGATAGGTACATCAAAAAAATGGCCATTGCACTCAGATATTGGCATGCTGAGGGAAGAATACTTGGAGGTTATGAGTATGTCACTTGCAGGTGACTGTGGCCTCAGCTATGCTATATGATTACTGCCATACCACTACAGAGACATGGTAATCTGAGGCATATTAGGTGTAAACCTGTGTGACCAGGTCTGTGTGCCCACTTCTTTCACCTCTCAGTATGTACATCACATGTTGCGACTGATGTGCTACTTACCAGATACATAGGTCTAACTGATGGAAATGATACTACATATATATCTGCATGGAGTTTATGGCCATTAGTATGTCAACAGGCATGTGTTCACAATACACTCTTGCAGGATAGTGACATACTACAGAGACTTTATGAGTGCTCACAATTTGTAGGCATCAGCCAACACTGTTAGCCACAGTCATTCAGTAGTTGCATGTATTGTGATTAAATGGATTCCAAGCAGCAGAGAACCCAGGACTGCACCCTGTTAAGTAATGCTGCTTACAGATCAGCTATTGGAGGTGTATTCCCCTATGTTGCGTGTGTGTACCATCAATAGGCCACTTAGTGACCCCTACAATGACAGTATTGTGGATGCCTAAGTGGGTGCTTTGTAAATGGTGCCTGAGTGAGAGATGTGGTCAGATGGCTTGGCTCAGTCTAGGGGGTTGTATACCCTGATGTACCTTCACCCAGGTCCTTGGTGACTGCCTCAGAAATGTCCACCATGCGTAACAGTCATGCTCTCCTGTCGCACATCCAAACCATGTACAATCAACTGTGTGTAGATCACATGTATGTGTGCTGATCAACTCCATGATGATTGCCCCTATGGGCATACATAAATGGATACTTAGATAAAGAGGTTTATAGCTATGTTGGTCAGTGGATGCACCACCTCTGTGCAAGGGTATAACAGTTCCCATTGCCCACTTAGCTAGTGTGCAGCCAGTGGTGTCAGTATGATTGCAAGGGTTTCCCAATGGTGTTAGTAATCCTTGTCAGGTCACTTGTGGGATGCAACTTGGAATTTTAGCATGTGCAATAGATGTTGTGTATATTCCAATGAGAGGCCATTTACGAACTGCTCTGTAAATATGGAAGTTATGGGACAGGTTGTTGGAATGTCATGTGTCACATGTGGTGGGGACAAGGGAATGTAGTTGACGCAGACAGTGTGGGTTTACAGGTTAGGTAAGAGTTCAGACCCATCATATATGGCATCAAGATGTATGAGGTCACCAACAATCTGGGCCTGTCCTTTTAGGTCACACATGTAACTACACTGCATTGTGGTCCTGCTTTGTGTGGGTGGCTAATTTTGTCACTTACTGTGTCTACACATCACAACAATAATATTTGCTTCTTTTAGCTGAGGAGGTAGTGCCTCCATGTTAGGGGGGCACCCTCACCCCAACTGTCACACAGCATTGTCCTCCTGTTATTGTACAGCCTGCTAATGGCATTTGTCCACCAATCAGGTTTGCTGAGCCATGATGAGCCTGTGTCCCTCCTTGCATGTATAGCCAAGTTCATGCCATTGTAATGCTGCTGATGGAATGCATGGGTGTAGAGCTATGCATACTTGCCTGTCCCATCTGAAGTGGGAAGTGCAGTCACGCTATGTCAACCATACCACAGCAGGTAATAAATGGTTTTCTTGACATATATGTCTGTATTGTCTGCGAGGGGGAGTAGGTGCTGGTAGTTCTAAGTTGACTGATCTGTGGCCAGTTCCCACCAGGGAGGACCTCACATGGGGGGGGCTGTACTGGTCACCCATATTGGTAAACACATGATGCAATACATTGGTTCCCATGTCTGGATGGCACTCACTGCTGCAAGGCATTGTAAGTAAGGACCTGGGCTATCATTTGGGCAAATGAGCCACAGCATGACTTAGCAACACAGTGTGTACATATTATACTTCCATAACATGTTTGTCTGTGCTCTGTACAGACACCTTGCATGACTCTCTTATTGCAACATACTGGAAGTAACTGCAATACTTATTTTCACAGAGCACGACTAGCATGTAGTGCCAAGCAGTGTCCCCAAATCTCTGAGTCATGTCACCTGAAATGCCATGATAGGAGTTAGCATAGATACAAGCACTAACACCATTGTACACCTACTGACACTGGACCAAACACTGTTACTTTTGCTCAAGGCCAGATCATGCCTACCGACTGTAACTGGTGGAGCCCGTTGACTGTTACACTACACAGTGGATGTTGGGCATATGTCTCACTCCACCAACCATGGGCTGACAAGGTGTATGACAACATTAGGCCAATGGGCCTTACTGGAAACTGTGTAAGTCATGTACAGAGTGTTATCTCAGCTGGTTGATAGGCAAGTGTCTGACAGTCATACTCTGGGAAGATAGGATTGGGAGACCTGCGCTGTAATGGTGCCAGTCACCAATCTGGTTCACCATCCTCTATTATTGGCATACCCCATCTATCTATTCCCTCTCTGCAGTTACAACCACTGATTGTGACCTCTGACTGAGTACATTAGCAGGTGATTGCATATTAGAAACTGTCACAGAATCCCACACAGAACCAGCAGCTATCCAGGATGGACTAAGACACAGTCAGTTGTACTTTGAGCCACTGACAAAGACTAAATGCCAATGACTGCACAATACTATCCTGTGGGAAATCATCCACCCCTGTAAAATACTGTAGTGTCTGCATACATCACACAGTTGAGCCATGACACATGGAGTTATGGACACAGAGAGTAAGGTAGCCTTTGACATTTACTGGTCAGTAAGATGTGGGGATACATTCACTGTTGTACAGCCTATACTGACAGGTAATTCCCAGACTGTTACTGCTATACTGAATGTGGCAGTCTTCACACCTATTATTGTGTGAAATGACACCCTTATGTCACTACACGGGCATATCGTACAACTGTAGCAGCCACACAGGTTACATGTTACAGTAATACACAGTGTAGATAACATGTCCTATTGAGTCAGTGTCATGACTGTACATGTGTATTTTGTCTCCTAAAGCCTTTGGAGGACTACCATGTCTCATCTATTCTACATGCCTACACCATCACTGTGGTATACATAGTACATGCTGGAGAGACAGGTATGTAACACAGATAGTACACCCTACATGAAACAAGCCCCCATGCATGTGAAGCACACATCTGCTGTGACAGTGACACACATTATGTGGAAGTTATACAATGGGATGCAGAACACGACAATCATAACTGGTGTTGGGCAACTATCTGTACTGGATACAGGATATCTGTAGATGCGTCATCTCCATCACCACAGCTTGTAAATGTGTTAGTTCCCAAATACCTGGCGACACCTATCAAGGGTAGCAGACATTTTTACAGATTAGGGCTGCATGAGTATGCTGAATGCCGCCATTTCTTGTTAGCTTGTTATACACATATGAACCTATGGAGCCATGCACTTATAGTGCTGTACCTTGCTGAAGACATATTCCTGCTGTGCTGACATGCCATCCTGTGCTGCCTTATTGCCTCTGTGTATCCGTAGGTTATCCCAATAGACAAGACTCCTGAAACATAAACATAAACAGTTCCATGACACACCTGTCATTGTGTAACTATTCAGACATTCCACATCATCTAGCATAAGGTACAAAAAAGTATGAAAGCATGTGGCATACCCATGACAAATGCCATCATACAGTATCTGTCAGTAACCACTTCAACTGGCATGGCAAAACAACACTGCATTTCAGAAGTACATGTTAACTAATATAGTCACCCTGTGTGTCAGACACATAGCTTCATTTCCCTGCATCAATGGCAAGGATGACAGGGATGTGGCACAGGTATTATCACTTACACAGGGTGTTGTGTGGGGGTGCAAGAGGCCTAGACTGACCCAAACAGTTGACAGCATGTGTGTGAGTCAGGAAGGGAAGCAGGTAAGATGGACCATGGTAAGGTGCCGTGTGTATTGTATGTGACCTGCATTTGACAGTGGTGGTTGAGTGCATGTGTATACACAGTCAAGCTCAGTGCTAGTCCTACATGTGTGTATGTTGGACAGCTTTGGACTGTACATGGTAGAGTTGACATTTCACCATCTCTGGCCCTGAACATGGGAACTGGCTCTGCCAGAAGTTGCACTTGTACCTCCATGCCCAAGATAAGAAGCGGTGCTAGTACCTGATGGTGACTGCTATCTGCTGGGACTGTATCCTTCATGGGAACACCCAGGACCATGATCCCATGGCCTGCCATATCATGGTGTGGATAGCCCACTCCGCTTTGTAGCACTGGATGTACTGCCACTACAGGAGCATGATTGCACATGGCCACCTGGACTCTCAGCAGATGGCATTGCTGAACTACATCCATGAGTCTAATGCTCACCTCCAAACACACGTTCCAGCATAGACAATGTGCAGTCCAAGACAGACACTGTTTCAGCCCACCTTTTGTAAACTGCATCAGTAAACTGATTCTGGGTGTCCCCAATGTGTTGGAGACAGTCATGGATGTCAGACTGTGCTGCATCCATAACCCTAAGGATACGTTTGGTGTTCCATTCAGAACATGCCTGTGCCTCCATGATGGCCCAAAACATGCACCGCGTGACCCATGATTTGACACCTGCAACAGGTGGTGGACAGACAGCAAGCCTCCTACAAGCACCCCTGTCAATCTGCCTGTGTGGGACCTCACCAGCTCTCTAGCTATGACCAGTGTCCCCATCCTCTGACTGTCCAATATCTGTGGCCTCTGGGAACTGGGTATGTGTGGGAAGATCTACTTCAAAACATTAAAATTTCATAATATCGAATTTCATAACATTGAGACCAAAACATCTAAATCCCAAAACACTGAAAACCCAAAACATTGAAAACTGAGAACATTGAAAACTACAATGCATATGTAAATAACATCCTCTCCACCTATAACAACACCTAACTAACAAACACACTTTCTACTACATTTCTGTCCACCTGCACCCCCCCATGTGGGGGGTTCTGCACCCCACACCCACCTGTAAATTAAATATACCAACTCCAAGATCACACTACAGTGGAAAAAAGTTAATTTCCTAACCTCACTGTATCACAATCACCATACACTGAGGTTATAAAATTAACATTTTCCACTGTAGCACGATCTTGGAGTTGGTATATTTAATTTATGGGGGAGATGCAGGGTGGGCTTGCCCCCCTGCAGAAATGTAGTAGAAAGTGTGTTAGTTAGGTGCTGTTGTAGGTGCAGGGGATCTTGTTTACTTGTGCAATGTTATGAAGCACACTTTCAATGTTCTGAGTTTTCAATGTTTTGGGTTTTCAGTGTTTTGAATTTTCAATGTTATGGTCTCAGTGTTATGAAATTCAACATTATGAAATTTCAGTTTTATGAAATAGACCTGCGAGGGGGATACTGACTGCATGCAGTGACAATGAGGGCAGAAGAGGGATGTCAACCTCTGGGACAGATTCTGCCCCTGAAGCACCCACTTGTGGCACACTGTGGCCACCATCATCGTCATCATCATCATGAGAGTCTGAGGAGACACTGACATCAGGTTGTATTGGGGACAGAGACCAACCCCCCTCCCCCCAGTCACCTGTGATAAGAAAGGAATAAGCAGTACATTAATACCTGCACTATTATGCTCTGCAGTACTATGTTATGATATATGTAAGGCTCTATACACTGTTGTCACTATGAAAGACCTGTTGAAAACCCAACCTCATATAGTAGGACATGAGGACAGTACTCTTCCCACTAACAGCTGTAGTTACTTGAAAATAACATCTCATTACACTGCAATCTCATCAGCAACAGTGAGGTACACTGTTAACAATTGTATAGACTCTGCACAGTTGACACATATAACATTCTGTAGTGTCCTGACAATACCATCACATCTATCAGTGTGGTCACACCTACAAGGTATAGGTATGAGTCTAACATGTGTACAGTCAGAAAATATGTGTGCAGTTGGCAATCATGCTGACAGTACAACAATGCTGGCAGCAGGCCAGGGATGACAGTCTAGGGATTGCACTGCTATAAACCTACATCTATAACAAAACAGTGTCATGTTTATCAGGATCAGGGCCACAGGCTTGGCCAACACCTGATAGACCTGTGAAAAGTTGAGGGAGATGTAATGTCAGTACCACTGCATGTTCCACCACCACAAAGTAATATGTCCGTATATCTCACATTTACAGTAGTTACTGTGTTAATTGTTATAGTGGTCAAAATCTGAGCATGACAATCAAACTGCAGTGAAACCCTTCTCTCTCCCAAAAGCAGACAGACCTGACACCCATGTAAGACTATGTACGCCCTGACACACTGAATGCTACAGTATTGCAATACTGATCAGACTAAGCTTTCCTGCACACTCCTTTGCTGTGGACACTGTGGCACCAACATCCACAATTTAGGGTGTGATAGCAGCCTGGGAGAGGTCATGTGTGCCTAGATTTCCAGAAATTCCTCAGTGGTTGAGAGAGGTTGCTCCACTGCAGGCTCTACACTGGTGGCACCACAATCCCTGGCTATATCTGCTGCTCTTCTGCATGAGACATTAATCATGTCCATTGAGCGGTGTTGAACCTGCTCACATGTCCTGCTCTGATGACCAGTGGCATTGACATCATGGACAAGATCAGCCCACAATGCCTCCCACTGTTCCCTGTTGTTCCTCCCCCTGGACAGTAGAAGTTCATGGTGTTGATGGAGCCCTTCCAGTATTAACTAATTCTATGCATCCATGAATGCTGCACTGCATCTTGCATACATGTTCCCTGAAAGACAACAACATGGGAACACATGCCAAGCAAGATCACATACATGGAAGAACACTATACAGAGATACAGTAAGGACAGAATGGCTGGCAATATCCACTGCTTGATGACACATGTCATATTCCACAGTGTGCAAACATACTAAGCATGTGAATAAAACTAGGACACTAGCAACAGTCAAGTATTCCCATGTGTACCATGACAGATACTGCTGCATGTTCATGCAACTGACACTGGAGTCTATTGTAGTGTGTCCCCAAGGGGCAACCCCTGATACTATCTTAAGACAACTGTGCCAAACAAGTAGCAGTGTGCTGTTACCACCACTGCAAAGGGAGAGTTTCAAAAGTCCAGTGTGTTACATTGATAATATATATTCCACCTTTGATGTCTTGCACATCCTCTATATGTGTAACAAATCTGGAGATCATTGACATGTCATTATCACAGTTCTAGGAAAGGCTTAATGATGAAATCCACATTCCCTGTAAGTACAATCAGACATCTGTATTCTGATGTAAACAAGATGGTTTCATACCTGATGGAGTGCAGTACTCCTTTGCTGATATGTGCTGATAGTTCATACTTTGCATATGCATGTTCTGTGTGAGGAAGGTCTCATACAGAATGGTTCCCCATAGCCAGCTGTTTGCCTTTTTAACATGTTTCTCATCAACAGGTGATTGTCTCTTAACCTATCTGTGGTTCTGAAATGCTAATTGCAGCCAACACAGTTACTTTTCACTATCAAACACAGTACACTATATAAGGCCTTCATGTAGATTAGGACCCCTTTCTGATATGTTGTGCTGGACATTACTGGGGTGAGGAGACTACTTCATTGCAGAGGGTAGGTCTGTAGCAGCAACTTTTACTTAGAGATGGGTGCACTACAGGCTGCAGCTACTGTTGCAGGTAATAGGCAGAGGCAGAGAGTGTAAACACTTTGGAGGGCAACAAGCTGTAGGAGTAACTGTGAGAGCTGTGTTAGCCTTGTTGTAGAGGCAGTGCTAGAGTGAGTCTACCATTTCTAGTCCAGTTAAGGCACGTGTTTAAGGTAAGTATGTTAGGCAACAATATCACTAACAGAGTACTAGTCCACATGTTTGTTGTGTCCTTGAGCAACATGGGCGGGGGGGGGGGGGGTAAATATAACAATATGTCCACAATTTGGGTGACGTGTTACAGTCTGGTAGTAATTTGGAACATGTATGAGGGCAGTCTTTGTTTCAAGCAGATACTTCAAATGTGTATGTTAGGTGTGCAGCTGTGCTAATTGGCACTGTGAGTTTGAAAGGACTGTGTGGTGCACTCTGATATTAGTTGCCCTCATTTTCAGTACCTGAGTTGAATTCCTCTGTGAATGCATATTAATGCATGATGTGACACATTATGCACTTATACTTTTGATACAGGGATATGTGAAGTGTGTTTCTATCTGCAAGCCTGTGACTTCCATCACTGCAATGCAGACATTTCATTTTAAATGCATTGTGTGGATAAAGAGTGCATGACTCAGTCATTATTTGCTGGCTTTACAATAGTATAATCCCACTGCTACACACCACTGGATTTGAACCCAGGACTGTGTGTGGCAAATTGTACTACTTATAAGGCATTTAACAGACTGAGCTACTGAGTCAATGCTACAGCAAGTGCATTTGCAAGATATATGTTTACACATGCAGGCTGTGACAAACATTTTGTACATCCATCAGGATGCGCATGGTTTTATATGGCTGTATGTCTGCACCAGGGCCCCAGCTGAACATGTATTTTGTCTTTAATGCATTGGCAGGTGTCTTTCTACATGTTGCTTATAAAAGGGCACATTTACCTTGTATCACAGGCCTCACTTACATCCATTATTATGTCTTTGGATTTCTAATGGTGTACTATTGCACCAGACTCTAAGGTACATTCCCATTTTTTCCATTACATTTTAATCAAATTTGTGCAGCGCAGCACACAGCTCCACTGAAACACACTTAATGGCTGTAGCTGGCAATTACTATGTTTTGTATAAACCACCTGTTTTAATTAAGAGTTGTGTGGTGTGGCAGATTAATGCAGTGGTCTGCAAGTGCAATGGTCTTGGCTTAAAAATATGGGACAGGTGTTTATTTTGTTAATGTGTATTATAATTTTAAAAACACATATAGTCACTATAGCTCTTTTTAGCTGAGCTTAGCGAAGGTGCATGATGCAGCACATTGAGCAGTGTCGTGCTAAAAAATATAAAAAAAAAGAAAAATGGGAGATAGGTAAGTGGTGAAATGGAGTGCAAGCAGGTGGTCAAACATAGTGAAAGGCAGGTAGGGATGTGCAGGAAGAGTGCGGGAAAGAACCATAGCTACTGATTTCTTTTACAGCAACAACTGTGCACTTTGACAGAATTTGTACATGACTTTGAACTCTCACCCCCAGAGAGAGGGGTGAGGACAACATAACTGCATTGTCAAGTCAATTGGACCAAATAGTTGTGTCCAGGGGACATGTGTGCAAAACGGAGAGCTATGTATGGGATGATATTTTTTGGGGCAGGTGCCCTTTTTTTAAGGTGAGAGTGGAATGTTGGAGAAGAGACATAAGTACATGTGGGTAGGTAAGTTGGGGTAGGTGAGGATGCATTTGCAGTCAGACAAGACAGACAACACAGCTGACAGGGGTGGTATGTGACACATGGGGTGGACACCTTGGATAGGGAGAGTGTTGTGGAATCTAAGTCCCATGTGCTTCCACAAGGCAGCAGCATGACTCACGTCACCATCCATGGGCTGTCAGCACTGCCCTGTCACTGCCCCATGGGTGGCAGTGGAGGAGGCTGGGCAGCGGGGTAAGGCTGCCCCAACAGGTTGATCAGCATGTCTTCGATCTGGCACAGGCAGTGGTCAAAACCATGGTAGACTACCCTGCAGACCAAAACTGGTAGCTCAGCCCAGGTGACAACTCCCCCTCTGCCACCACTCCCAGAGGAGAGCTTGTCCTGTCCCGAGGGGTGGTACTACCTGATGCCACAGGTAATGCATGGGCAGTAGAGGATGCACTATCGGTCTGGGTCCCAAACATGCTGTGGCCCAGTGCCATAGTCAGAGGAGGCAAGGTAGGTGGATCAGCCAGAACCGGCCTACCTTAATGTAGTAAACGAGGTATAGCAATAAGTTAAGGTTAGTAATAACCAAACCATTATTAGTATTCACAGAATGGAACATCATATTTATTAATCCAAATTCATATTAATGTATATTATGTGTAACACAACATTAAGTAACATAACAGTCAGTATGTTAACAGCATGCCAGTAAGAATTAAACCATAAGGCCAACAAAACAGTTAGTTTAACAAAATATGTTAATATTGAGTCATAATAAAACATAACAATAATAAATTACATTTTACCAAAATGTAATTAAACAAAATATGTTAATATTAAATCATAATAATAAATTACAATGATAAACAAGTGAAAATACAGGGTGGGGAGAGAGAGAGAAACATTCCATTACTGACAATGCAGACTATATCCTTGAAAACACTGATAATAAATACTCTACAGGTATGTAGTGTCAGTTTTGAGTACAGTGACTATAATTCTCCTATAGCTGTTGTAGCACGTACATACCTCTCAAGCTGTTAGCATGGGTCAGTATGGACCAAGCAATAACAAATGCAGGGACACAGCTACACAGAACAGTTTCACATAATGTGGACTTATATAACTACCAAGGTGTTCTGTAAGTAGATGTGGTAATACATTGCATTCCAGGTAATCATTTTTGTGGTAATCCTGTGACAGATGGATTAAGCAGTTTTAATTAACTTACGAGAAATCATGATACTTGAAAGGCATGCTTGTGTACAGAAAATAAAATAGACAGCTGTCATGCCTTAATTAGGAGGCATGGGAATAGAACCCAATAGCTGTGACCACAGGGTACATCTGCAAAAAATGTAACAATTGACTGCAGCAACTTAGTACAGACATGCAAGGAATACAGCTGTACCTGAAATATTTAGACAGATTTATTAGGAATCAACAATGCTGCTTAACACTTTATTGGTATTGCTGATAAGTGTCTGTGACATCTAAACACAATATCTGCTCATAGCATGGGCTACCGCAACCATGTACCTTTTGTTCCTAGAGTGGGAGAAACCAAAAAATTGTTTCGTGCTTATGACAAAGTCCCACCAGACACGAAGACAATAACCAAAAAAGAGAGAGAATGGCGGGACACTGCTGTAATTCCTTCTTCTTCTTTATTAAAACACACAAACTTTCAATAGTAAGCGCTTTTGGGTTAGCAACCCTTCATCAGACAAATAAAATTACATAACACAACATTTTTAAACCCACATCCAACCAATCAGCTGTCAATAAATAACCCGCCTTTTTTGTAAGGCTGGTTTTAAAGGTACCATCTCATTTAGTCCAGGGATCCTATGAGCCATTAATTCTATAATCCATCTTGATTCCAAGGATTCTGTGAGGAGCTTTAGATCTCCACCTCTATTGCTCAGTCTCACATTGGCCACAGCTTTAAAAAGAAAAGTGTGTGTGGGGTTTAACTCAATATGCCTATATAAAGCATTATGTACGTCCTTGTTCCTAATGGATGACAGATGCTGTAAAATCCTAACCTTAAGCATGTTGTTGGTCTTCCCCACATAGAACCCTAAACATTGTGAGCATTCAGCCAGATATACCAAATTTGCTGTTCTACATGTGGCCCTAGCCTTGAAGTTAAAAATCTGACCATTATTAGGGTGTGTAAAAGTAGTGATCTTGTTGATATGGGGACACGCTTTGCAGGTTCCACAAGGAACGCTACCTATTGTTGTTTTAAATGGTCTCAACCTATTAGGACATTTTTCATCACAAAGCAAATCCTTCAGATTTTTATTATGCCTATACCCAATGTTTGGTCTTATTCCTACCAGATCCCTTAACCTACCATCACTCGAAAGAATGTTCCAGTTTTTGTTGACTATATTTCTAATATCCCCTATGTTGCTACTATAGGTAAAATACATCATGGGTTTTTCTGATCTGATCAGGGAAGTCGAGGGCACATTCCCTTCCTCTCCCACACATTTCAGCCATGGTTTAAATCTGTTGGCCCTTTTCAGGTAATTATCATCTGCTATCTGTTCTACCAACCGTTCATTGTAACCCCTTTCATGAAAATTACGCTTCAAACCCTCCACCTCCTTGTCAAACTGAGCATCCTCCAGGCATATCCTGGATGTCCTGCTTATCTGACCTTGGATGATATTGGGGAACATGGAGCGAGGATGCATACTATCATAGCACAACATATGGTTCTTCCAGCATTCCTTCTTATATAAACTAGAAGAAAAGCCTTCATTAGTGCATGTAATCCGGACATCTAGAAAATCTATCTGTGTTTCAGAATAGTTAAGGGTAAATCTGAAAAAGGAGGTGGTGGAGTGTAAATACTCCACAAATCTCTTTAACATTGAGGAGCTACCTCGCCAAAAAATAAACACATCATCCACAAACCGGGTATATGCTCCGATGTACTGCATCCATTCCTGATTATCAAAAATCGTCTCCCTTTCCCAAAATGAAAGGACCAGATTAGCATAAGTATTAGCACAGGGGGTGCCCATGGCAACCCCCTGTGCTTGCCTGTATACCTGTTGAGCTCCAATAAACACATTGTTTTCTAATACTAAGGACAGTAGCTTCCTAACCCGAGCTACTTTGGCTTCGTCTTCACCCAAGCCACACAAGGAAGGGAATGTGCCCTCGACTTCCCTGATCAGATCAGAAAAACCCATGATGTATTTTACCTATAGTAGCAACATAGGGGATATTAGAAATATAGTCAACAAAAACTGGAACATTCTTTTGAGTGATGATAGGTTAAGGGTTCTGGTAGGAATAAGACCAAACATTGGGTATAGGCGTAATAAAAATCTGAAGGATTTGCTTTGTGGTGAAAAATGTCCTAATAGGTTGAGACCATTTAAAACAACAATAGGTAGCGTTCCTTGTGGAACCTGCAAAGCGTGTCCCCATATCAACAAGATCACTACTTTTACACACCCTACTAATGGTCAGATTTTTAACTTCAAGGCTAGGGCCACATGTAGAACAGCAAATTTGGTATATCTGGCTGAATGCTCACAATGTTTAGGGTTCTATGTGGGGAGGACCAACAACATGCTTAAGGTTAGGATTTTACAGCATCTGTCATCCATTAGGAACAAGGACGTACATAATGCTTTATATAGGCATATTGAGTTAAATCCTACACACACTTTTCTTTTTAAAGCTGTGGCCAATGTGAGACTGAGCAATAGAGGTGGAGATCTAAAGCTCCTCACAGAATCCTTGGAATCAAGATGGATTATAGAATTAATGGCTCATAGGAGCCCTGGACTAAATGAGATGGTACCTTTAAAACCAGCCTTACAAAAAAGGTGGGTTATTTATTGACAGCTGATTGGTTGGATGTGGGTTTAAAAATGATGTGTTATGTGATTTTATTTGTCTGATGAAGGGTTGCTAACCCGAAAGCGCTTACTATTGAAAGTTTGTGTGTTTTAATAAAGAAGAAGGAATTACAGCAGTGTCCCGCCATTCTCTCTCTTTTTTGTTTTTTTTGGGGTTTTTTTGTTTTTTTTTTTTTAGAGTGGGAGAAAATAAGAGCATTATGTGACTGATATTGGTCTAGAGACGGCCTTAGACCATAATATGAGATGAGCAATACTTGTTACAGGACATTCGTTTTGCATTCTAGAACTATTATAGTGTTATACTTGACTGCAATGACAGTAGAACACACGTGCATGGAATACAGCTGTATTGCATATATTAAGCCAGATTTCTTTAGGAATCACCAATGCTGCTTAACACTATTGGTATTGCTGATAAATGTCTGCGAAGTCTACACATGATATCGGCCCATATAGTGAGCTACCCCACCCATATATCTTTATTACCTGGAGTAGGAGGAATAGAGAGCATTATGTGACTGATATTGGCCTGGAGACAGCCTTGGACCATACTATGAGTTGGCAATTCAGTTTGCAGGACATTAGTTTTGCATTCTGCAGCAAACGTGACTGTTACACTTGACTGGAGGAACCTTACCATAGACAAGCAATGCATACAGCAGTACTGCAATTGTTATAACAACACAATCTTGCTGGTTATGACAACAGAATCCTGCTGTACACCATTTTGCTTACTGTTATTGGTGTTGTTTATTTTTTATTGTAATACAGTTGTTATTGTTCATTTATTGCACCACAGCCCTAACTGCCCATTTATTGCACTACAATTCTACTTGCCCATTTATTGCACTACAGTTTTTATTGTGTATACTTTATTGCAGTAAATGCTTTACTCTTTCTTGCTTATTGCACTACAGTTAGCATATTAAATATGTGCTTAACACACTCATGGCACAACCTGGTGAGGAGTCCAGCATGGGGCTTAACATTGCAAGTCTTATCAGCTGCAGCTGTTGGGAGAGAAGCACACTATTATGTATACCAGTTATGCAGACATAGGTTCATAGGTTCATAGGTTAGTACTAGGCTAATTGCCCTTGTGAGCCATTTTAATCCTAGCCAGCTATCCCTTGTGAGAGTCAAACCCTGCACCTTGTGTTTGTAAGGCAAACACAATAACCATTAGGCTTGCATTTTGATAAAACAGTGGAAAACATACTTACATATTTGTAGGGCATGCCCAACTCTTGCTTGTTGAGCCCAGGTGTCCAAAGTTCCCCTCTTTCTCCTCTTCAGGTCATCATAGTGGTGATGACACTGCTCACCAGTGTGGTGGATACCAGTAGCACTGGTAAGTTCCCTGGCCTACCAGTCCCAGGCCTCCACCTTACGTTCCAAGCCCTGGAAACCTCCCTGCATAAGCCTGGGTTCATAATTCATTACCAGGTGCCCAACAAAGACCATGGACTCCTGCACACCCCATCTCTGTGCCCGAAAGCACACATCCTCTCCAACAATGCCTGGCATATCAGCAGATATGCAGACTCCAAAGAATGGTGCATAATCCCTGCCTATTGCACCAAATATAGGCTGTTTTTCCACCTTTACACATCACTGAGCAGCATTCAAAAAAGTGCCGCATCACGTAGCATGCAAACCATCTAAGCAGAGCTAAGCAGCACAAAAACTCACAGAACTGAGGTTTTAGTGAAGCTTAGCTCCACACAAACAGTAGTAGCTGTTAACAGGTTTAAGTAGTGCTCAGCACAGTGCAGCAGTGTCATATTTCACAAATTTGTTTTTAAAAGTAAATATATATATATATATATATATATATATATATATATATACTAAATTAAATTACAGACATCTTATGATTATGAAGGACTTGAACTCAGGACCTACTAAGCATTAGGCTGTAACTCTACAAATTTAGCTACTTGGATATTATGAAAACTTGCACACCTTCCCATATACTACTGGGCTACCTGTTAACATTGCTGAGCACCATGCCGTGCTGCGCAAACATGCTTAAACAGAACCAGAAATAAATAATTAATTACATCCGGTTTCTATTTTTAGATGCCTGTCAGCTGTCATCTATGTATGCATAAGCACTGCTCAGCTCTGTGGCACTCCACCTCATGTCATGGTAACGGCAATATTAAAAAATATGCAATTATGATAATTAATTACATTTGGTTTCTATTTTTAGATGTGTCGCAGGTGTCAGCTGTCTAAATATGTACATAGCTTGGGATTGCTGCACTCCGCACCACGCCATGCAAACATACAGATAGGAAAAAATAAATTTATAAAAATAAAATATTACACATTTTAAACAATTCACAGCATTTCAACAGTAGTGGGAAGAATTACAGGGAGCCTCACCTGTACATAACATCTGATGAAGCATCCACAACCATGGGTAGCCTCTACACTTCTACTACAGGGATTCAGTATCCCTGTTCCTATGCCCTCCCTCAGCAGCATGTCATCATTAATATGCATGGCACGCTGCCAAGGGGGAACTGTGGTCATCTACATAGATGTATTCCTTGTAGGCTCTACAAGTGCCTACACAGATTTTTATTAAATCCTGGGGCAAGACTTTACCAATATAACAGCCTAGTTCAAGAACTAAATGTGTGTAGAAAAAAGAACTCATAAAAACAAGCTAGAGTATCTGACTTAAGAGTATAAAAGCATGAAATTACATAAAAATAAAACACCTGCATTGAACTTTAGGTAGTACTTTTCCCAGACTAAAATTCACTTATGTAGACACCAGCACGCACACACACACACACACACACACACACACACACACACACACACGTATGCGCGAGAGAGATATATATATATGGCTACATGAGCATTAATTGAATATTAGTTACACACATTTCTTATGCCGAATACTTACAACTGAAGTTAAAAATATATCAAAAATGCACTATGTAAACAATTATACAGTATAAGTGTTTTCACAGAGATACTGCTCTCCACTGCACTTCTGACGGGGATGAGCAGTGCTCGACAATCACTGTAAGCTAAATATACTAATTCTGAGGTCACACTATATCTGGGAAAGAAAGGATACATGAATTTACAGCAAAACATTTTAACAGGGTCTTGGAATATAACAAAACTGGAATGGTGAAAACCTACTCTCCCTGAAAAAAGATTCTTTTCACATTTACTTTCTATATGTATATGTTCTAGAGAATGATTTTATTTGATAGAACCATGGAGGAGTCTGTTACAATGACCAGGTTTAAACAGAATAGTTTGTGCAATTATTTTGTATTTACTACCAGTTCTAAGTGCTTTATCAGTATTAGTTTTCTCTGTAAGTGCTGCATTTCCTTGGAGAAGTCATAGACTATAGACTACCCTTTTCCCATGAACTTTACTGAAACATAGGCTGGGATTCCTAGACTAGCACTTGACAGCAATGCTGTTCTATGTATTAAGTGTCCCATAACATGTCATGGCCTATAGCTGTTTAGGTATGAATTACGGCTTAAACAGTGTTGGTAGTCAGAGAAAAGAAGTACATAGTAAATTAGTGGAGCCATGTTATGAGGACAACCATCCTTAAAGAGAAGCAGTGGTTTCATGTTAGTAAATAGCACATTGTTGTAGTGCTGACTGTCACAAGAAAGGCAGAAATAAATATACCTAAGTGTGCCTGAGGCGAGGTGCTGTCATCTGCACAGCAAAGCCGAATCCACAGTTGTAGAGAGGCCAAGAAAGACTACCAGCCCCCTTTTATCATATAAATGCAGAGGAAAGGGGGAGGTAGAAAACTTAAAAAAAAGGAATAGTTATGCTGAATGGGCACAAATGCCATCCAAATTCCTAGCCAAACCTAATAAATAAAAAAAAAACCTCTACTAATTATTCCAAAACTTGTATACAAAGATAAAAAGTACAGCTCCAACCAGGACAAGGTCAAACTATTTGAGGAATTGTGCTCTCACGCATACACAGAACAATCCAACACTATAACAAATCAGAAAATGGAAATATTCTTGAAACAACTAAACTTTCCAACACTCTCACAAGATCAGAGAGAACACCTCACATCTCCCATCACATTACAAGAAGTAATTACAACCATTAAAAATCTTAAGTCAAATAAATCCCTAGGACCAGATGGATTCACAGCGGAATTTTATAAAACTTTTATTCTAACAGCTCCTAAAATATTGCTAAATCTTTATAACTACCTTATATTTAATAATATTACTGATCAGCATCTAAATACATCAAAAACAATATTTGTTCTTAAAGACAAAGCTGAACCTAAAAACCAGGGAAACTACAGACCCATGTCTCTAATCAATGTGGACATAAAGATATTTGCCTCCATCTTAGTCAACAGATTAAAAACAGTGATAACTAGCATCATTTCACCATATCAGTCTGGTTTTATTCAACAAAGACAAACCTATGACAACACCATAACACTGGATGCTGTGATTACCTTGTCTAGTCAGAAAAAACTCCCCGCTCTTTGTTGTGGTAATAGACGCATCTAAAGCTTTTGACAGAATCAATCAAAAATTCTTATTTTCAATACTACCATATTTCAACATTCCCCCAGAATTTATAACATTTATTAAAGTATTATACTCCAAAGCACATACTATACTACAGATTAATAAAAGGTTCTGTTCTAGAATAGATATTAAAAATGGAACTAGACAAGGATGCCCCCTATCACCATAGCTCTTCAGTTTGTATATAGAACCATTATTTCTACTTATTACACAAAAAAATCTATCACCAAATACAAATTTATATAATACAATGACTCCTTTTACAGCCTTCACAAATGACCTGAACCTATATTTTACAATACCGAGCTCTGATATAGAGAAAATCTTAACCTCTATAAGCGACTACTCAAAATCCTCTAATTATAAAATCAACAATATACCCACTTCCTATGGAAATTAAATTTAAGCACACTATGAAACACCTAGGAATTATTTGTCATCAAGACCCATCATTGGTGTACCAAAGCAATGTAACAAACCTATGGTCAGCAATACAACAGGACCGTCATAGATGGGAAAAACTTAATTTATTTGTACTAGCCAGGGTTGCCATTATCAAAATTAACATTCTACCCAAAATGTTGTACCTATTCAATGCTACTGACATACCAATACAAGCTAACTACTTCCATAAACTACACTCCTCTCTCTCCAGGTTTGTATGGTATCCTGAATCAGTCAGAGTTGCATATAAGAAACTGATTCTTCCTAAAGAAAAAGGAGACTTAGCTCTCACAGACTTTAAACTATACTATGACATAATAAAGAGTCAACAGGGTACTGGCAATATCTGAATATAATCCAAGCAAAAAAAATATGGTCTCCAACTTGGATAACCCTGTACTATAACTATGTTAAATC
Organism: Protopterus annectens; assembly: GCF_019279795.1. Taxonomy (NCBI): domain Eukaryota; kingdom Metazoa; phylum Chordata; order Ceratodontiformes; family Protopteridae; genus Protopterus; species Protopterus annectens. The sequence goes on along the minus strand of NC_056727.1, from coordinate 970,523,550 downwards.
ATTAAACATAAATCCCCAGGCTCTCCCTTTCTTGGACAAAAATAGTTTGAAGAATATGAAGTTACATAAAACAATTGGAGACAAAATAAAGGCACTGCAAAAACTTATCAACTCATTGAATTTATATAATGTCTTTCTTATAATGCAACCTCTGCATATGAATCCGAATCTTAAGATTAATGATAAAATGTTAAACTTGAAACCATATCGCTTGCTAAGGGAGCTGACGGTGTTAGACCTTTATTCATATAGGAATCAATCCCTCACAGAGCTGAGAACAACTTTGAACTTACCTAAATAATATCTAATTATGCTAAGACAAATCAGAGATATGTGTGGCAGTATACTAAATAATCCTACTATCACACAGAGAGACGTAAGTTTAGTCAAAACACTCTGGTCCCTTGAGAAAGTGCTTTAACACTGAGAAAGAAAATGATATCCTGCTTGTACAAACTAATAATGTCAATAAGGTACCAAGAAGAGATACTTTCCTCAAAATACTGACGTGGCATAGATCCACTAATTTCTAATGACCAAATGACTCAGTCTATTCAAATGACAATTAAATATATTCCCTTCAGAAAACTGAGCTACACTCAATTCACAATACTAAATAATGCATACCTTACTCTGACACAAATAAACAAATTTAAACCTACTTCATCCCCCTTATTTCCACATTGTGATAGCCAGAATGCTGACCTACTTCATATATTCTGTAGCTGCAAATGCTCATACAAATTATGGTGTTCACTCAAAGTCAGATTAAGCAAAATGGGATATGAGAAATCTACATTGTCCTGGAAATTTGCCCTATTACGTTCCCCCTGTGAAGCTAAAGAAACAAGAAAGAATATTAATTACAATATTCACACTTATAAAGTATTATATTACAGTGAACTGGAAAGATAGAACTCAGATGTCTTGGAATGAATTCAGACAAATAGGTATTAGATACATAACAGCACATAGAGTTTTAATGCATACCCAAAAACGAAATAAACCTTTTGCTGAATTTTAGAACTCGTTAATGGATAATATACTGAGATAACACCCACTGACAACTACCAATGTCCAATTATTAAGGAATAAAACCGTATTTTTTCTCTACACTCCACATCCCTATCACCTCTCCCCCTCCATCATTTACTTACAATCAATACACTGTTGGGATACTTGTTATAATCCAGCCTAATTTTATTCTCTATATAAATAATTACATACCAAGTACACCTACAATGTCATCATATTGGTTGTGTTTTACTGGCAAGCAGTACATATGTATATAAAGGGCGGCCGCGGTGGTGCAGCAGTTAGCGTTGTCACCTAACAGTAAGTGGTTCTCCGGTTCAATCCTCAGCTAGGGTGCCTTCTGTGCAGAGTCTGCATGTCCTCCCTGTGGCTGTGTGGGTTTCCTCTGGGTGCTCCAGTTTCCTCCCACATCCCAAAGACATGCTGTAGGTGGATTGGAAACTCTAAATTGGCCCTAGGTGTGAGTGTGTGTGCCTTCTGTGGAAGGTTGGACACTGGGCTGGCAACTCAACACTCCACTGCCAATCATGAGCGGACAGGTGATCCGCTGTGGTGACCCCTAACCAGGAAAAGCCGAACGAAGAATTACATATGTATATAGTTTATTGCCTGATTAAATATTTTTCTCAACTTTTTTGCTAATCATATGTGACAACACCATCCTGTCACGCTAAAGTTACTTTTTTCATATAAGAAGATGAAGGATAAGTGGGGATTGGATATGAAGTTTAAACATTTTCTTTTTCATGTTTAGTTATGATGAGCCTGATATTAGGAAGGGATTAAACATTCCACACATATAAGGAGTGCAGATGGAGAACTATACTGTCCACACTAGGCATGAATGAACACATGAATTTTAAAAGAGTCATCAGTCTTAGAAATTGAAGGTACTAATTATTGTTTGCTTGCGGTGTTATTAAATGCCTTTAACAATGTATGCCAATTAAGGGAATGTGATGGTAGTTCTGTGATGCAGTCACATGGATCTGCAGAAGGAAACCTCGATTGCCAACACTGCAAACGTTAATTGGTGAAAGGCACTTTCATTCAACCTCAAACTATTTTATGTGGAGGGATAGCCCCTACACTTCCATATTTGTTTATATCATCCCCCCACTGTCACTCACTCCACTGGTGATGAAGGTAGCTGTCAGTGAATTTACTTCACAGCATTAGCACGCCTTGAGAAAGTGCTTCAACAACTGACAAAGTTCTATTTTAATTAGTTCTTTTTATCTTTTATGTCAGGTGTTATAATTATTTAAAAATATCCTCTGTGATTTCTTCATCTGTTGCTCTGAGTGATGGAACTGCTTAACTCTGTTTATCATTTTGTTTTTTAAGTGTGGCATTTACAATTCCTGATGGCAGTTTCATTATTTGATGTAAATACAAATACAAATGTAAATACAAATAATATTAACATTAAAATAATGGCAATAAATAAAGTATAATAAAACACATATTCATATTAACCCAAATTTTATTGCAGTGATTTATCATGAAGTACTTTGCAAAACAGAACTTCAAACAAGCAGATATGTGTCTGTCTTTCGGCTTTTCCCGGTAAGGGGTCACCACAGCGGAACTCCAGTCCGCTAATGATTGGCAGTAGATTTTTATGAAACGCCGAGGTGCCAGCTCGATGCTCAACCTTCAACAAAGGCATGCCCATCAAAGGTAAAAATAAAAAAAAAATCAGTATCTCAGAATATCAATGCAACATGTCAACATTTCAAATAAAGAAATTCTTAGAGAATGCAGAATGTTGCACAATATATAGTTTGTGTTCATGTATGAAAATATACATAGTGAAAATCTAGTAATGCAATCTGGGTACAGGCACACATCATGGCTGGTTATATATGTGACTGCAATGGCAATGCACATCTGTTGTGGTGGCACAAGCATGTGACCATATATGGGCAATAACCTGTCCATGTCTTAGATGACAGTTGTGTAATGGCTTGTTTTGCAAACCTGCACATCTGGCATGGGTAGAATGTACCCAGGCAGCTGGCTGCACACTGAACATGGATCACTGCACACAATGTTGTCACAGCTGCCTGTCTAAACTCACAGTGACCTCACAGATGACACTGACCAAGTACAATATTACATTCTGTTGCAACTGTTGTTATTTTATTGATGCAAACCGGACGTGTAAGGATTACATATTATGAATTTGTTACATGGTAAATGACAATTTCATTATTGTATGTGTCTAGTCACGCAATTGTGATGTATCTGAAAAAAGATTTAGAATAAAACCTTTTACCAGGTGTTGTACTTCATGCACATCATATGTATGTTTCTCTTCGGCCAGTGTGTGTTGTAGAAGGGCATTCCCTGTGCAGTCCTGGGGAGGCCTGGTGGTCATGCACAGTTTGCCTCATCTCCAGAGCACTGCATCATATTTGATCTCTTGCATTATACTGAAGCCTGACAGCTCTGCTCTAGAGAACCAGGACTGTTACAAGGTGACAGTGGTGCAAGATGGTGCAGTGTAATGGCCTGTTGTAATTAGGTAGCAGTGTATGGCACAGGTGGTGTAAAACAGGTTTCTGCTACCACATGACTCTGCAAAAACAGTAATGAGTCAGCTCATATACCCAGGCAGTGGAATTTGTTGCTGTTTTACACCAAAGTGTCTGTCTCTGTTTTACCAGTTTTGGTGCAGTAGATTTCTGGACCATGGTTTGTGACACTACCTGCTGTCTGGCTGTATCCATATTCCTGTTTATTTCTACTCAGTAGCCCACAGTAATGGCTATTTGCTCCAGCACCAAAAAGGGCAATGTGGATAATGTTTGTCACTTTGTGTTTCACACCACAATGGGCTATAACACTATGCTCATGCTATGACACTGTTAGGCAGAACTCAGTGATTCTTTATGTCCATGACAGACCATATGTGTAAATCTTGTAGAACAGGGATACTCTGAGTATCATTGTCAGCAATTCCCTGTGGTATCAGGTGTACTTTTATAAACCTTCTGTCCCACCTACTCTACATTATCACTAAGAGATGTGTCTTCCTGCTATAGAAATGACATTTCTATACCTTCACACGGCTGTGTAAAGGTACCCCTATCTGTCTCTCTACATGTTCCAGACTTGTGTCAGCTACAAGGGTCATGTGAGATGTGAACCTACTTGTAAGTATAAAAAGAGGTGTGGCTGTTAAAATACATGCATACTGTGCAAAGCTAACTGAATAGCAGGCATTACAGATGCTAGACAACTGGTTATATACTTGCATGAGCACAGATGTATCCTAAAGCTACCATTTGGCACTGGAACCTTAACCATAAGCCTTTGATGTTACAGTCTGTATGATGGCAGACTGTGGCCTAGAATAAGCCACTGAACAGGAATCCCAGATATACTTGTTGAGACAAGCAGAAATGGAGTACCATGCACCCATAAAGTTATTGAGTTTTACACTAGATGTTGCACACTTGTCTACTTGAGAAACAGCTGCTATGCATGGAGCAAACCAAATTCTGGCAAATAGGCTTGCAGTACCTATTGCATCATTACCGAAGCCTGCAGTACCTAAAAAACTATGGCTACATTTGTATGGTGAACAGCATTTAATGTGGACATCTCTATTTTACAAGAAGAGTTAATCATCTCTTACAGCTTCTTGCTATGGTACACACTTGTGACTGACCACCAGGGGAAGGGATGAGCTCTTTATATGGTATGACAGGTTGAACATAACTTTCCTTTTCTGAGTTAGTAAAACTACAGGCAACTCAAAAGTAATAGTACCCAATGGAGAGGATTTACTTTGCCTCACAATTTATTTAGTTTGTATTTTCTTCCTTTCTAATCATCATTCAGCATTCAAGCAAGTTACAAATAAAGAACAGAGTAGTATGGAATACCACACATCGTCATGTTAAAATTTCAAAATACCAACATCTTGCTATACGATTTGTAAATGATGCAATAAACTGCTTGCTTTTTCATAGGATTTTCCTACTACTTATTCACCTGTCTTCAGGTATTGTAATCTAAATAGAAGAATAACATTACCACAGGCTGAACCCATCTTACACCTCATTACTACAGGTAACATCTCCCATACATTCTCCTACTTTTTCCCAGTGGACCAAAATCTGTTGTGCACTCCTTCCCTCTCAACAAAATGTAAACTAATTCTTGCTGGCACAAGCATCCTATTACAATTATCAACTTCACTTACTACACTATTACAGAATATTCTTTACAGGTAATTTTATGAATCTAAAAGTGATGTCTGCAAACAGATATCCACTGCTGTTAATTGTCTTAATGAGAAGTAATTCTGTACATTAAAACATAAACACAATCATGTATGTGGATTGTGTGATTATACTGTTCTCCTTTCTTGCATCCATGTGAAGTTTGCACAGACATATCCAACACTGTTAGTGGTATAATGTGATGAGAATGAAACTACATACTGCAGATTGCAATGTGAAAGCAATCATGTGCATAGTATATTAATGTGGATTTTATTTTACACCTTTGTCTTAGCAGAGATGATTGCTATTTCTGTACACTGTATCATACCTCCCAACCTCTTAGAACAAGAAATCTGGACAAAGCCATAAATAAAAGTGGGACAACCCCCCAAAATACAGACTTTTTAAATACTGCTCTTACAAACTTAGAAAGTTGATAGAATAACAGGTTTTGCATTAGCATGAATTTTCTAAAGTGTATGAAGTCTGAAACTCGAATGTCTGTAATTATTTTCTAACTTCCATCTTTAATAAGTTGCCACTAATGAGCCAGAAAACCACAATTTAATGAAACAATGGATCAAAAATATGAGGCAAAAATCTGGACATTCTGCGAAAATCTGTACAGTTGAGAGGTATGCGTATATATCTTATGTGTACTGTATATATTTATGTAATTTGGAGTTTTTCTCTCTGGGCCTTCTCTGAAAGGGGTTTTATTGCTCAGTCAGACTTTCATGGTAATCAAATGCATTAAATAAATGCATATAAGAAAATATAGCAATTTGCTTAGTTGATATCCTCCCCATTAACTAAATTTAGAAAACAAACTCAAGATTTCCAGTGGGAGACACACACGCGTGCGCACGCACACACACACACACACACACACACACACACACACACACACACTTACACACACACACACACACAAAGTACCAGACTTCTTATCATAACTTCCAGATCTAGCTATGGACTTAGCTTTGTCTCAAAGGCTAAAAGGAATACATAATAAAGCATTCTTTAATTACATCATAAAACTTAACAGAAATAAACTTTGAATGTAACATGTTATCAATAAAAATAAGGCTATTACACAGCACAGGACATACCTGATCCAGTTCTCTTTGAAATTCTATGTCTGGAACATATAGCTGAGGGAGCTATCAGTAGATCAGGGATGTCACTATTTAAAACAGATAACATACATAACCGATATATTTTATTTATTTGATTTTCGAAATTTATTAACTGGGTAAGTAAACTAGCACTCAGATCCTTTTTAGCCATGACCCAGGCCACGATGGAAAGGATAACTCCAGTAAATATGGACAGTTTAGCATGCTTCCACAACCAGCATGTTTTTCTGTGAAGTTAAAGGAATCCAGAGTACCCAAAGAGAAATTATACAGAGGGGATAATATGTCCACTCCTTGCTGAAACCTACACCCTGGAGCTGTGAAGGAGATAGCTTCATCACTGAGTCAACCTACCACCTAGTATGTAGTATGGTGGAATAAACTTCCAGTCACTATCAGTAGAGGTTAAATTAACTTCTTTAAAAATAATCTATATCTATAGCTATAGCTATATCTATATCAATCTACATCAATATCTAAATTTATCTATATAAGGAGCAATCACAGACAGTGCATAGGTGCAAAGAGATATAAGGGTGCATAGATGAGTCAAATACACCACAAATAAACTCCTGCATTCCGAATAATTTTTTAGTGCAAAATCAAACAACTGTATGTGAACCATACAAGCATAACCTTTTAAATGAATTATTAGGATTAGATTATTGAAAATCCGCCAATCACCAACAATTTAAATTCAGATTACCATATTATTTTTAAAGACTCATTTGATCTAGGACTAAATGTGGTCATTGTTTTAGTTTAAAGTGCATAGTTGGAGTTCATTTGTTGTGTGTGTGTGTGTGTGTGTGTGTGTGTGTGTGTGTGTGTGTGTGTGTGTGTTGTGTAGATATATATATATATATATATATATATATATATGGATTAACTTTAGAAGCTCGAAATACTGAAATGTCGAAATTCAGTATTTGGAGCCCATAAAGTCAGTGGCAGTTGGTGACTTTAAATTAAAGGGGGGCTGCAGGAGACAGCTGAATGGGTGGGACCAATGGGACAGGGTGTGGCCTACTAGAAAGGCGGTGGAGCTATGCTCAAAACCACAACAATTGGAACTTTAATTAAATACGATGCCCTGGGTGTCAAACCATCATTACGAGAGTCCAATCAAGACAAAATGAAGTGTAGAAGAAAAAAATATTTCAATGTATTGGCTACATGACAGCTTACTTAATATCTAGATGGAAACAAAAAGGTTGTGAGGCATGAAAAAATAAATTACTTTTTAAATACATTACTGGAATGCCAGTCAAAATGAAGTATAAAAAACAAGCAGTGCTCAACTCAAACCACTTCTCCTTGCACTGCAGTTCTAATTATAATTTATATTCAGCTTTATAAAAGTACCAAGTAACATGCTGAAAGTAGCAATCTCTGTGATACCCCCACTTGTAAAAATGTTTCTTATCCAAAAAAGACCTGCTGCCTGACAACTGTCTACTTGTTTCATGGGCAAAACATGATCAAAGTAAAAAATGAACAGCAAGCAAGAAACAAGCTCAAGATACATTGCTTAAAGGATTACTGCACAGGTTATGGACCACACATGATAGACTGGCATTCTGTTTAGTTTATGGGTAAAGCCTGCAAAGATGAATGCAAATGTCCAACAAATGTAATGGGCTTCTGAAAATACTGCAATCTTGTCCTTTACTACAAATACTGTCATATGCATTTCAGTACCTAAGGCTTATATGTCATCTAGTTATGTAAGTATTCTCTGCATGGCAACAACAAAAAGGCTTTCAGTGTTGGTAATTCTTTAACAGTATGCTTATTAAAGGTTACTTGCATCTTACAATCTCAGACAAGCTTACCTGATGGTCATTAAAGCATTGCTACTTAAACACAGAGCAACAGAGCACTGTGACAGCATGCATTTTCTGAATAATAAGAAGCATAAATCAACAGTATAAAAATATGACAGAAAACCAGAACATTCTGCAAAATCAAGGACAGATGAAAAGCCACTGTCATACTTGTGTCTGCCTTGGATGGGGAAATAGTCTGCACACATACACTGCATAACTGCTCCTTGCCTTGCTTGGACACATCCAGAGTCACTACATGGGGGAGATCATAGTTACTAGGTATCTTTGCCAAAAAGGACTCAGCATCCACTCCTTTACAACACAGTACAGTATCAGCAATGCATCTCCTTAATGTGGGAGTAGAACCCACAGCTTTCTGCATCAAAAGCAAATACACTACAGGTTGTGCTATTAACAATGCAAGCAGACTTACCATAAGCAGCACTAAACTTCTGTTCCTCGGCAGCTCTCATCTCCTTGTAAAATCTACTTGACACTCAGCTGTATCTCTGAATTTTGCAGCACAAGAAATCTGGAAAAAGTAAAATTTTATTGGGGGGGGGACAAAAGCCCAAAAAACAGGGACACATTTTAAACATTGCTTGTATATGTTGGAAAGTTGCTAGAATAAAATGCTGTATTACCACCATACACTTCACTGCCAAGTTTTGAACCTAGGACCCTGTGCAAAACAGTCAGAACAACATGCCACTATGCCAAATTAGCAGCTTTGTGAAAGAGAGGAAGACTGAAACTTAAATGGCTACCATTTAGTGAATTCAGTTCTCACTGTTGCTGTCAATCTCTTAGCACAAAACACCCGAACATAGCTAATAATGGGGGAATGCAGCCCCCAAACATACTCAGTGAATTCAGTTCTCACCATAGCTCTCAACTTCTTAGCAAAAAGCACCTGGACAAAGCCAGTAATGAGAGAATACAGCCCCCAGACATATTCAGTGAATTCAGTTCTCACCATAGCTCTCAACCTTAGCACAAAAAACCTGGACGAAGCCAATAATGGGGGAATAAAGTCCCAAAAATAGGGACACATTTTAAATATCCATCTTATAAACTTAAAAAATTGCTAGAATAAAAGGTTTTGTGTTACCGTGTACTTTCTAAAGAATATGAAGTCTGAAATTCAAATGCCTGTCATTTTTGTTTATTTAACATTTGTTAACCAGGAAAGTCTGATTTGTAACAAAAGCCAATTTTCAGCAGAGGCCCAGAGAGAAACACTCCAGACACATGTGTTTGTAAGATGGAAGGACACCAGAGGAAGCCCACACAAACACAAGGAGGACATGCAGACTCCACACAGAAGGCACCCCAGCCAAAAATGAAACAAGGGAACCTGTAGCTGTTAGGCAACAATGCTACCACTGCACCACTGCACTATCAACTGTGCAAAAAAACAAAAATACAGAAACTACAGATTTTGTGAGGCACAGAACAGAACAAATATGAAGCAAAAATCTGCAAATATTTTACAAATAGTGGTGGGTAGGGAATTCAGGCTCTTGTTACCTGCACCCAAGCTACAGGGTTCAAGCCTGAGGTATTTTATACTCACCACCATGTATCCTGAGTTTTCTCTAGCCACCAGTATATAGCAACCGGGCATTGCACAAACACACACACACACACGCACACACACACACACACACACACACACACACACACACACACACACACACACACACACACACACACACGCACACACGCACACACACGCACACACACGCACACACGCACACGCACACACGCACACACACACACACACACACACACACACACACACACACACACACACACACACACACACACACACACACACACAAACAGGTTTCCCTGCGAGAGTAGGCTCCAGCCTGCAGTCTGGAAGTCTTCTGTTCTATGTGGTCATCACAGCATAGACTTCTGGGTATCTGCAGGACAGAGATGCCTTTCCTCCTATCTGGACTCCTGACATAGCAGGCTGGAATCCTGTGAGTTCTGGGAACACCAATCATGGATGCTCAGAGTTCCAGGACCCATGATTTTTTTATTTTTTTTTTTTTTTTTTTATTTCCACAGCTGGGGAGGCTGCAGTCCTGCAGTCCTATAGCATGAGCCGCACCTTCATAAAGTGGAATCCTGAAAAGAACGAAAGCTCAGAAGTGCGAATTTCAAAACCTCGAATACTGGAGGTTTTGAATTTTGTGCTTCTGAGGTTCTGCTGTGGTTACAGATTCAGGTAAGTGTGTGTGTGTGTGTGTGTGTGTGTGTGTGTGTGTGTGTGTGTGTGTGTGTGTGTGTGTGTGTGTGTGTGTGTGTGTGTGTGTGTGTGTGTGTGTGTGTGTGTGTGGGTGTGTGTGTGTGTTTGTGTGTGTATGTATGTATGTGTTAAGGGTTTTGGGTACTTTAAAAGCTATAAGTAAACTAATTGAATTTCTAAAGAGCATTATCAACAATTTTTGCAACACCTGTAAACTAATATATTGGAATGAGAAATAGATATAAAATGTATTTCACCTTATACAATATGAGCAACAATATAGGGACATAGGTTGGTGTCCCTAGTCATATTATTGCTAAGTATTATATCTTTATGCCATATGGCTTCTATTTTACATTACTCTATCTATCAGTTTCTAAACTTTATTCATTTCCCAGCATTAATAAACAAACCCAGTCAAAGAAAGTAGAATCATAAATTCCATTGTAACCTCAACTAATATGACCTACTTAAAAAAGAGAATAAAACAAAATTATACACCAGAATATGTTACTTCAAGTAACATTACATCTGTTAAAGATCCTGTAATACATATGTCGATTGAGGAACTAAGCAACTATGTTGTAGGACTTTAGAATGCATTCACTGGTATGACAAGACTGCCAGGCTGGCATAATTCCAAGACAGTATTGCCTTACCTCTTCATTTGAGGCATCCACTGTAAAAGATTATAATCAGCTCACATGAAAAATATTTGTCCGTATAAATGGTATGTTAATATAGTAAATTCAGATAAAAATATCTGTCCACATAAACAGTATTTTAATTAAGTAACTGCAATGCAATGGACTGCTAAATATTCCTTTTCTTTTGTTGAATACACCATGACTAAGTGGTTACCGAAAATCACTGCATGCTCTTCCAAACGTTTATACTGGAAAAGAAAATACTCCAATCTTATGTTGTTTATAAATTCATAGATATAATGAAATCCATCAGTTTCAGTTTTAGTGCCTGGTTAAGAGTCTGCTCTATTATTTTTGAGAGCCTTGTGACAGTCGGGTGTCCACTCAGTATTCTGGCATTCCTTTTCCTACATAGGTTTGGAGACAGATGTCTTTAAGATAGCAATCTGAGGGATGCATTTTTATAGTAAGCGTAAAATGCTGTTAGGGCTATGATGCAGCCAATTGTTTCTGGTATAGTAATTTGCTAGATTTTATAAGTGTTAGTCTTGTTTGGTTTTAGTGTGTCACTTCCTGTACAGGAACCCAAAAGAGTTAATTTCATATTCCCAAACTTACATTTCTCAAAATTCAAGACAAAGTTTGTCATTATGAGTGTTGTGAAAATGCTCATATGTCATAAATGTTCTTTCCAGATTTTTCTGAATACGACTGTATCATTTAGGCATCCAAAGTATACGTGTGGTGCTTCTATAACAAGTCATCAATCAGTTATTGAAAGGTGGATGTTGTACTGTGATATCCAAAATACAGTACAATAAACAAGATTGTTCCCAAGGGTGTAATAAGTGAGGTCTTTTCTTCTGACTCACATCAGTAGAATCTGACGGCACCGGATCCATGACAAAAATATTCTGTGCATGTAGTAATATCTCCAGATATAATTACTGTGAAGTGTTGTTGCACATCAAATGTTGATCCTTAATTCATTTTCAGAAATCTTAGCAAACATTTGTTGTTTTTCTCATTACCATCATGGGTGAGGACAAATCACATTTTGAAAGCTCAGTGGTTTTTTGATGTAATAATGAATGCAACACTGCATTTAAAGTTTCTAAAATCCTTTAAGGCCAATGCCTCATGCTTCAATTGCATGTGATGCTGTGCTACTGGGGTTCTCCCTGGGATATCATTGAACAAAGTGTTGTAGGTGGCTCGCGTTACTTTTACATGTTACTGCTTGTCTGTAGTTAATTGACCTTTTATAGTGAAAGGTATTGTAACTTCTGATCTTGCAGCAAAGTGAAGTAATGTACTGTTTGGTTTGGATACAGTCATAGCTTCATTCTGATATCATGATTTCAATATGCTAACATGATACTGTATCACAATCTTATATGAAATGTTAACTTCACAAGCCACAATCACTTGAGCTTCATTTATGTATTGTTGTATAAAGACCCTAGCATGTTTTATATAGGCTATGACTTTATGAATGGAAAAAACAGATTTGCCATCTATCTGAAATTGACTCTCTCAAGCCTTCATTCCTATATTTGTTTCTGTTTTCTTCTTATACAGAGCTTTTGGAGAACATCCTGTAAATTTTGATATATTTGTACAGATGTAAGGGTTCCTATTAGATGACTGAAGATGCATTCTATTGAATGCATCTTGGTCGAACTTAAAACAACTAAAAGGCAAAATAGCGAAGCGGCTTTTAAGCAAATTCTTTCCCAGGGAAAGAATTCGCTTGGCCGCTTCCGTTACTTTGCCATTTTTGGCACTGTAGTGCAATCTCGGAGTTGGTATATTTAAGTAGGGAGGTTGTGGGGGGTACAGCCCCCACTTTATGTATTGTTTCAAATTTTTTTTCTTTTTCTTTTTGGAACAGCATTGCTATTCTGAGCTTTCGAGATTGTAAGCTTTCGCTTACATGGGGTTGATTATTCATCATTCATTTTTTTAAGTATTTGATGAGATAATATAGACCCCAGATGTAATACATATTCTGAGATGGCCTTGAATTTTTCCCAATTTTCTCTCATGTCTAGCAGTCTTTGAAGATTATAAACAAAAGCCAGTTCAAAAGGAGTGTGTCACGTAGTAACATAAGGTATTTCAGGATAGGCCATCAGAAAAAAATGCACTACAGTAGGGAATGGAGCAAAACCCCAATGCCCACTGTACTGCAATCCTACACAATGATGGTCCATGGCAGTACAGCTTTCGTGAGTTTGAGTTTTTGTGCTTAGTCTTCTTATGTTGGCTCTTTTGAGTATTTGTGCTTTTTTTGGATCCTTTACAGATTGATGTTAACTTTGTGAGGTGGAGTAGTCAGTCACTGTAGGACTGACTAGTTCTGTTTTGATGGAGCTTTATGGATGGAACTTAGAGAGGTATAGATATAGATAGATATATAGATAGATAGATAGATAGACAGATAGATTGATGGATGATAGATCTCTCTATCTATATACAGTGGCTCTTGGATAGTGTTCTTAGCTCACAGCAATGGGTTCTCTGGTTTGATTCCCAGCTGGGGTGCCTCCTGTGCAGAGTCTGCATGTCTTTTCTGTGTTCACAAGGGTTTCCTCTGGGTGGTCTGGTTTCATCCCACATTCCAAAGACGTGCAGGAGGTGGATTGGGCACTCTAAATTGGCAGTAGGTGAATGTCTATATATATATATATATATATATATATATATATATACACCTGTACAGAAACTCTCAACAAAACTGTCTGTCAAAAGCTAATGGGCCAGTACAGCTGATTGATTTGCAATTGATCAAGGTGCACTGCCTTTGACTGATTGAGGAATATGCTCTTTCCCCACTGTAGTGTAATCTTGGAGTTGGTACACATAATTAGAAGGGGTTGTCAGGCCCACAGCCCCCACATGGGTGGGACAGGGAGTTTTGCACCCTGCAAAAAAAATTGTGCGTTTTTTTTTTGTTTTTGTTTTCAACTGTTTATAATAGAATCAAAAGCATGCCTGCTCGAAGTAAATGCTCTTACCAAGAAAGCCAAACTACTAATCAAGTAATAACACATGAATGGTAAGAGCAAAACACAGTAGATGTCCCAAAATATCATCAAAAAGCGTCCTCGATACTTCAGTAGTCCCAGTGCAACAATTCACCCAAGATGGTGCTCAAATAATGTAGCGACTAATTCAGTATAAGGATAAATATTTTAATAAAAAAGAGAACAGAGAACAGGTAAGCGCTTTCACCATACGGCTTCCTCAGACCTATAAGCCCATCTATATCAGTCAGTTTAAATACAAAAACAGGCGGGAAAACAAATTCGGCTTAAAGTGAAAGTGTTATACATAAACTTTAAAAACAATCATATAATTTAAAAATATATAAAAGATATATTGCAATAATCCCCTAAACACGTATGGAACACTACAAAAACATCCTATTACAACATTTTGGAGAGACATAGGATATATAAAACATATATGTATAAGATATACATGGCAGCAGCAATGGAGAGAGTGTATTTAATGGAAAAAAGTCCATTAAAACATTACGTGTAACCATCCTCCTAAATAAACCATACCATGGAAAAATAAAACTATAAAAACTAACTAACACATGTAACTAAATAACATATATCAAAATATATGAAAAAAAATATATATATATATATATATATATATATATATATATATATATAAATATGCATAGAAGATTAATATAATATAATAAAAAAGGAACCATGTATATATAAATTTATTTATAAATTATTAATTCAGGCCCTCAACTTTCTCAATTTAAGGAAAGGTTAGATGGGAACCTTGCCATTCAGTCCTGGGCTTGAATCAGCTCTAAATCTCATTATCCAAATAGTCTCTCTAGCTTCTGTAAAAGTCTTAATGTCACCTCCTCTAATATCGGTAGTAATTCTCTCAACTATTCTAAATTTAAAACTGTGTATCTCTCCATTCTCTACTACATGTTTAGCGAGAGCATTGGTCTTAGATCCCATTCTAATGTGATACATATGTTCCCGCATCCTATCTCTCAAACACCTATTGGTCTTACCTGTATAGAATGTAGAACATTCTACACAGGTAGCTAAATAAACTGCATCAGTGGACATACAATTACCCCTTGCATGAAATGTAAAAACTCCAGTTCCAGTAGGATGTCTAAATACTCGATGCGAGTCAATTAAAAAACAAAAGTTACACTAGTTGCATGGTAGTGTTACCTGGGGTCCCATGGAATCATCTCGCATATTACCTTTCGAGTAGCAGAGGAGCCTCTTTAGGTTCATTTTATTCTTGTACACAAATCTAGGTGTAACCCCTGCACCTTCCTTAATTACTGGATCTACAGATAATATATGCCAGTGAGTCCTGATCACATCCTTAATTGAACCAACATCCTTAGTATAGAATATCGGATAGACCACCTGATCTGGTCCCATCCTATCTCTGGGTTTCCTATCTCCTGTAATATCCACAGTTTGGGTCCTGTTAGAAAAATAGGGAGCTGCTGTTCCAGACCTCCAACTATCTATAGCCACTGTTCCTTTAACAAAATCACTAATGTCATAGTCCCGTACTACTAACCTCTGATGTAGATCGTCTAATTCCCCTCTGAAGTTAGAGTCAATCGGATTATATCTAGAGATACGCATCGCTTGTCCTTTAACTATATTGTGGTAGACATACCCTGGATGCATACTATGGCGATGTAGTAGAACATTCTTGTGGCATGACTTCCTATACAGGCCTGTATTAATCAGCCCATTGGTTAACCTTTCTACACAAAT
This sequence comes from Protopterus annectens, assembly GCF_019279795.1. Classification (NCBI taxonomy): domain Eukaryota; kingdom Metazoa; phylum Chordata; order Ceratodontiformes; family Protopteridae; genus Protopterus; species Protopterus annectens. Next base: position 970,507,609 of record NC_056727.1, on the reverse strand, counting down.
ATCTAAAAATGTAATCTTCACAAAAGATTGGTCAACAGTAAACTTAAGATATCCGGTGATAGAATTAACTTCACAAACAAATTTATCCAATTCTTCAGAAGTACCTGTCCATAAAAGGAACAGGTCATCTACAAAACGTCTGTAAAATGGAACAAAATTTTTAAAATAAAGCATCTGAAATGTAAACCTATTCTCTCATTCAGCCATAAATAGGTTGGCGTAGCTATTGGCACAAGAAGTGCCCATAGCTATGCCATCCCTCTGCAGGAAGAACCTATCATCAAAACAAAACACATTCGATTCCAATATGACTTCCAAAAAAGTCATTAACAAATCAATCTCTGTATCTACCATACCGGATGTCCTCCTCAAATAACTATCTACCATTTCCATTCCTTCTAAATTCGGAATCACAGTAAATAAAGTTTGCACATCCATTGTGACAAATATATATTCCTGGCTTGGTAATGCCGTATTAACAAAACTATATAAATCCAATAAAAACTGTTTAGTATCTTTTAAAATAAAAATATTTGCATCAACTATCCATCTTAGATGCTTCTCTACATAAATAGATAGGGGTTCTGTAGACCAACCTTTCCCAGCTACAATAGGCCTCAAAGGTGGATTTACCTTATCCTTATGGATCTTGTGGGGGCCCTGAATAGCCGGAATAAATGGATAGGGAACTTCCAAGAATTAAACAAGGATAAATTAATCAATTGACTCTTCATTAAATCATCTAACATACTATGTATCCTATGAATAAATCGGTTGACTACTTCTAGTGTGATAGGAGTATAAAAATTGCTATCACTCAGCATCTCAATCATACCCTCTCGATACTTGAAAGTATCCATGATAACTATCCCACCTCCCTTGTCAGCAGGCCTGATGGTAATGGTAGTATCATTCCGTAGTTTATATAAAGCCTCCTTTTGTTTAAATGACAAGTTATACTGGCCTCTCTTGTTGTTACTAGTAGAGTTCTTCATTAGATACAGATCATCTTCTACTAACTTACTATATGCTGCTAATAAGGGGTGGAGCGGAGGGATATATGTGCTGGGTCTCCTCATAGCTCTACAAGTACCACTATCATTACTATCTCTAAATTCAATTTTCAAAGAGAGGTTACGTACAAACAACTTAAAATCGCGTAATGTTTCTTCAAAATTACTGTATGTAGTAGGAATGAATGAGAGACCTTTGGATAGTACAGCTATCTCATCTAACGTAAGGACATGGGAGGACAAATTAAATACTACGTCATCCTTTTCCCTTCCCACATCTTCTTTATATTCTGATTCGGAAACCTGTCTAAAGACAGTTTCCTTTTCTGTCTCCCTCTGCTCATTGAGCATGTCCGCCCTTCTCTGGAATCTATCTTGATGGGGAAAGGGTGTCTGGTGTTAAAAACATTATCACTGGGAACACCCAGTTCATTGTGGGGCCTATCAGTAACTTCTTCTCTGTTCCTACTAGTTTCAGGAACTTGAGATTTGTTTGCCAATCAATGTTTAAGCTTTTCAAGGTGTAAGAGATGACCATTATATAATTGAGTAGTTTATTTTGATAGTAATTTATGGATTGCTATACATACATACATATATATATATATATATATATATATATATATATATATATATATTGATATTGATATTACACGCGCACACACACACACACACATACACACACACACACACACACACACACACACACACACACACACACACACACACACACACACACACACACACACACACACATGCACACAGCAACCAAGTGCAGTTCACAAACAACAGTATGATACTCTCACTTTTCAAAGTAGTGTAGTTTTCATCTGCAGGGGTAAAGCCGAACAGCTATACACAGGCTTTGCTTCCTGCATTATGGACTTAATATATTCAGGTCCAAGGTCACTGTATCTCATGGCAAAAATAAAACCATGACTGCAGCAAGTTCTTCTGAGGAACTTGTTTAGTCTAACAATATTGTTTAAGCACTTTGCCACCAGGTAGCTGGCATGCAACCCTGCAACACAGTAGATTCAAAGTATAAGCTGCTAGTGTAACTTATCTTTTCATCCTGAGTTTGAGTTCCTCTGAGTTCCTCATTGTCTACTTAGGCACTTAGTGCCTCAGCAAGTCAAATAAAAAGTATCTGCACACAAAAATTAAAAAAAATATGCTTTTCATCATACCTTCAACATTTCTTCAGTACCAATGTCCCTGTATCACTTTGGGAAGTCATTATTTTCTAAGTTGTTATATCCCCAAATTCTCCAGATGGGGGACCAGAATTCTCTGTGATTTCATTTTATAGTCAGAGTTTTCACTTCCTAAAGTAGTGATATAATGCAGTGCAGAGAGAATATATATATATATATATATATATATATATATATATATATATATACATATATATACATAAACACGCCATGGAATATCTCTATACTGACTTACAATGAGGGTACATTATTTCCCATTGTTTTACCATCTCTGACAAGAGCATCAGTTAGATTTGTACAAATTCATTCTTTAATTTTTGTTAATGCCTATCACTTTTATAACAATTTAAGTAATATTTGAAGGTTAGACTTGAAAAGTAGCTTATTTAGCTCCTTTTCATATCCATAGCTGTTGTTTTAACTTGCAGGCCACATTTCCTAACTTTTGTCTGAAATCAGTCATCTGATAGTGTACACAGATAAAGAAGACTAGCTGCAGTCATAATCTAGGATTAAAATGTTTTATCGAGCCTCTGGCTATTATAAGTAACCTGCCTAACCACTTTATTTTATTATGGTTATAAATGACTGAGATGTGGCTACCCCTCCTAACAGACTTGATATCACAGATGATGAGGCAAATACCAAAAGGAAATAATGTGAAATTTTGGGTCTATATTAGTATGTCGACAGGGCTGATCATCAAACGCCCTTATGTCAACACATGTACATTGAAATACCTAAATGTTGAATGGCCACAAAAGCGATCTTTTTCCCAGAGGAAAAAAATCGCTTGGCCAACAAAATACAAAACAAACCAACAGACACAACACCCCCAACCAACTCTGAGATTGCACTACAGTGGAGGAAACAGCAAATTCCGGACAATGACCCACCAATTTTTTTCCCTGGGGAAAAAAAACGCTTTTGTGGCTGTTCAACATTTAGGTATTTTGGTGTTCTTTTGTCGACATACAGGTGTTCGATGAACAGCCCTGCTGACATGGTAATATAAACCCGAAATTTCACAATCAGACTGATGTATTAAGAAACAGATTCAGAAAATATAGCATTACTTTAATTATATCTTTGTTGCATGTGGCATTGTTGAGTCTGAATAAAAGGGATGGAAAAGAGTTTTACAATGAGAAAATAATTTACATTTGTTAGGAGTTAATCTTAAAGATAATGGCTAATTTATGAAAAATGTCATCTGTGCAATAATGGTTCTCTGTTCAACAATTAAATCAACAGTGAGTCATATTGTTTAACATACAGAGGAAGTTTATTCCAAAGTTTGAGAAATGCTTATAAAATAAACCCTCCACTGCATTTTATTTATCTATTGGTGAAAGATTTAGATCCCTGGTTCTAGTACTGGTGGAGATATCGGACTTGCAGACATGCTGGAAGTCCAGAACAACTAGATCTCTGATAACATTGTAAGTGACACAGAGATCTCTCCTCAAAAGTCTCTAAGATACTAATAAAGTGATATAGCTTCCAGGATCTCTTGGTATTACAATGACTTTGGACCTGTAATTTGTTTGGTTAGGAGTGTATTTCTAATTGCTTGATATGTTTAGTGAAATATATCCCAAAGGATAATTGGTCTGAACAATGCTAAGTATAAAGGAATGACTACTTTTTTAGACTTTGATGATATTCCTTTGGCAATTAGCTGTGATAAAAGGATTTCCTGACAACCATTGTCAAATGATGGTCAAAAGAAAAGGAATAATCAACCAAGGTTCCAAGGTCCCTAACTACATTTTCATGTCATAGGGATTGTCTTCCAAAAGTCAGGACACTACACTTTTTTATCATTTAGGTTGACCGATTTTAGTGCACCAACAGTTTACTAGTAAGAGGTCATTCTAGAGGGTTTTGATGTCGGAAGGTGACTTAACAACAACCCCCAGTTTACAGTCATCTGTTAGCCGGAGGTCTTGGCTGTCCGACTGGAGATCTGAGAAGTAAATTTTGAAAAGGACTGGTTCCAACACTGAACCCTGAGGGACACCACTGGTCACTTTCATGCTTTCTATCACTGGTTATTTTCATTCTTTCTGATGAGGCACCTACAATTCCTGCATGGTGTTTTCTGACTTTCAGTCATATCGGTCAATTTTCAAAAATTACTATTAAGCGTCTATATGATGCCATTTAGGAGATGGTGTTGAAGGCCTTGATCAGATTCAGATCCACTGTGCTTACTGCATTATATTACTTTATATTACAGTAGAGTAAGACACAATAAATTCCTCTCCTCGTGCTTTATTGCAAACATTCCTGCCAGTGTTTTTAAAATGTAACACATAGCTATTACTGTATACCTATGTTTATTTATCCTTCTATGTATATATGCATGTGTGGATTATACCTTGTTGAATGCATATTTTGTTAGCAAAGTATAGTGCTAACACTTTAAAATCAAGCGTTCTATTTGTCTACATCAGGAGACATCAAATACTGGCTAATTTACTTAAAATACTGGCTTTTTTACTGATTCTATACAAACATTAGCTAGTCAACTATCACCTAACAATTTCACTCTACCTTCCAAAAAATCAACCTTACCCCCTACTTTTCATTTTCAACCCATCCCAACATCATATATTCTAACCCTTCTACAGAAACTGAAACCATGCTCCCCCTCAGCAGACCAACTACCTGCTGAATTCCTACAAAAATCCGCCAAAGCTATTGCCTATCCCATTTCTATCCTGATCAATAGAACAATTACTGAAAGTTATATCCCCAGTTTATGGAAAATATCCCATATTATCCCCCTCCACAAAGGAGGTCAATCCACTGAACTCTCCAATTACCGCCCCATTGCCCTCCTCTCACCTCTGGCAAAGATCATGGAAAAATGCATTCACAGACAATTACTTGACCATCTAATACATAATAACCTACTAGCCAACTGTCAACATGATTTTAGATCCTCACATAGCACTACTACTGCCCTTCTTTCCTTCACAGATTGTATCAACAACAACCGCAACCTTAACAAACTCTCTTCTGCCCTATTCATTGACCTGTCTCAAGTTTTTGACATGGTAAATCACAAAATTCTCATCACTATACTGAAATCCCTGTCACTTGATACATCCTCCATAAAGTGGTTCCAGTCTTACCAGGATAAAAGACAACAGGCTGTACTATGGCACAAGTCTCTCTCTACTGACCTACCCGTCAAACTCAGAGTCCCTCAGGGGTCCATCCTTGGACCTCTACTTTTTTCCATATTCATCAATGACCTTCACCTTGCCATCCCTCAAGCTACATGCATACAATATGCGGATGACTCTACACTGATATGCTCAGCCCCCTCCCCTTCTGAGCTTCTCTATCTTACCCAACAAGTATTTAACACAGTTGAGCAATGGTTCACACATAGATGTCTTCTCCTAAACCCCAAAAAGACTAAACTCCTCCTTTTCTCTCCTACTAAGAAATCCCCTCCTTTGGATTTCTCAGTTAACTCTGCCAATAAAACCATTATATCCCCTGAACCATCCACCAGACTATTAGGAGTCACCATTGACAATAATCTGAACTTTGACATCCATATTAACAATACTATAAAAACTGTCAACAAAAAGCTAGGCTCTCTCTATAGGATAAAATCCTTTCTCCTACCTTCAGCTCGAACCACAATAGCATACACTCATCTAATCTCTTCTCTTCTTTATGCCTCACCTATTTTTACTAACCTATCTAAAAATAATCTTAACAAATTGGAAATGTCCTACAATAATATTGCCAGATTTGCAACAGGAAACCCATTTAGAACCCATCACTGCCTCAATTTAAAGCAGCTAGGATGGCTCGAACTACAAAATCTAATTAAATTCCATCAGCTAACTATAGCCCACAACACTCTTCACAAACCTTCCAAAATGCTTATTCTCTCCACACTAATCACTCCCTATAAAAACCTGGAATCCTTAAGGTCTTCTCAGAAACTTCTAGTACATACTACCAAAACAAACAATAAAGCTGATGACTCCCTTTTTTCTAATATAGTTGGAAAAGCCTGGAATCTCCTTCCAAATTAACTCTCCACACTTCCCTCACAATCCTGTTTCAAAAACAAATTGAAAGTATTCCTCAGTACACACTGGTTATACCCATGCTCTAAACCTGACTAGTCTAAGTGTCTCTATATACTCTACTCTTCCTAACCCCTCTACTCATTAAAATCAACGCCTTCCTTTTTAAACTATGTTACTAATTATCTCTTGACTACCTTGATTGTATTTACATTCCTTTATTATGCCTGTATTCTGCACTGTCAGTTTAGATTGTACTTGCATCCTTTGTTATGCATGTATTCTACACTGTACATTTTACTGTGATAACCTGTTATACATACTGTCAATAGTTTTTAACTAGCTCATGTATCCTTAGATGTTATTGTGTTAATTTCATTGTCCTAGCTTGGAGTTTAACTCCCCGGGCCTCTACTGAAAATGGACATGTATCCAGTTGGACTAGCCCGGTAAACAAATGTAAAATAAAATAAAATAAAATAAAAAAAATAAATAAATAAAATAATTGACTGTCTTGTGCTGTGTGAGCTGTGCTTTCCTGTAACCTGTAGGTAAGTGAGATTTTACTGGTTAGAGTTAGAATAAAGCTATGTGAGAGGATAGATTAAGTAGTTTGTGTGTGTGTGTGTGTGTGTGTGTGTGTGTGTGTGTGTGTGTGTGTGTGTGTATGTGTGTGTATTTACCGTTATTGTATAGTTTTACTTTTATGGAAAGGGATGTTGGTAAGGTAATGTGTTGGGGCTAGCAGCACGGTTAGAGTTTGCCACATGTGTAAGGTGATAGAAGGGGGTGAGGGTGACCCAGGCAGCCTGCTGTTAGAATGAGGGTGGTGGTGTTGCTCACTGAGAGCTGCTGGGCTGTGGCATTGTCACATATAGTGCTGTGGATTTAGCTGTATAAAAATTAAAATAAAAGGACAGAAACAGCAAAAGAAACTACAAAGAAATGTTATAAACAGAAAGAATAGCAAATGTAATATACAGAAAGGATAGTGAAAAAGTGTGGGAGAGAAAAATGTAAACATGCAATTGCATACAGTACTATATAAGCATTAAAATGTATGACCTCAGAATTAAATATAGTACAGACTAGAAATACATCATTAACTTTAACAGATGTGTACCACCTATAGAAGTACATGTGACATGGCTTTAGCAACCCCACCCCCCCAAAAAAAAATCATGCACATACACACATACCTTTCAACTTCTTTGTGTAAGAAATCTGGACAAAGACAAAAATAATGGGAGGATAAAGGCCCAAAACAAGATATATTTTAATTATTGCTCTTACTAGATTAGAAATTTGCTAGAATAATGGATTTAGCCTTAATATGCATTTTCTGAAATATCCTTAATTTGAAACTCAAATGTCTGTCTTTACTTTCTGACTTTAATCCTCAGTGATTTTCCAGAAAGCTATACATTTCAGGAGGAAGAGACCAAAAATAGAAAGCAAAAACCTGGGCATTTTACAAAAATCTGGCAGTTGAGAGGTATGCTCCAATATGTTGTAGTGCACATGCTGCACATAAATGAGAGGAAAGCATTTTTTGTGTGATTTGAATCCAGAAACAGCAGAATTTAAGCTAACTGTAATACCTGTTGATACACTCCCCCAGATTCAGCAAGACCTGCATGGTGTGCAGGACTAGTGCAGGAGCTCCAGCAGACAATATGTCTGCTGTACGATCCAGGAATAAGCTGTAGGGATGTGCACAAGAGGTCCTGCATGGACTCAGCCCCTGTATGCAAATTACCTCATTTGCAGGAGAAATCCATGCAAATGAGGTGAATTTGCAATCCAGGAAGCTGGAAGCCGGCCATGCAGGACTAGTGTAATCTGCAGAAATGTATTCCCCCAGTAACAGAGTACATTTCTGCAAACTACAAAACAGAGCCATGACAGCTTCAAATAAAGGGTGGCTATTAGGTAGAAACCATGCCAATGGCCAAATATAAGGCCATTGGCATGGAAAACAGTTGCAAAAAAAAAAAAATCAACTTTTATTTCTTTTTAGCCGATCTTGACTGTTTAAGTGTAGGGCAGAGGCCCGCAAATGGGATCGGGAGACAAATAAGAAAAAACCCCTAAAATAAGCATTCTAACCAAAATCACTATTTTGCCATTATAGTCTGCATGTCCTCCTCGTGGTTGGGTAGTATTTGAAAGACATGCATGTGTAAATGGGAGTGCCTTCATTGAAGGTTGGGCATTGATCTGGCACCTCGGCATTTCATAAAAATCTACTGCCAATAATTAGCGGACCGGAGTTCCACTGTGGTGACCCCTTACCGGGAAAAGCTAAAAGACAAACAAACAAACAAACTCAATGGCAGGGAGAAGACAACATGGCCAGTGAATAGTGGTTGCTAAGGGGGGAGGCTAAGTGTGGGACCTGTAACTATGCATCAGCAGGCAATCCTATGCAAATGAGGGGAATGATACTGAATCCTAGATTTCCCCTGCGTGCTAGTTAGCACCCAATAGTGTAAGAGCAGGAATAGCTTGGTGCAAGCCTAGGAGTTAGATGACATCATGGGGGGGGGGTGCCAGGCATACTGTAAGCGGATTGGAGTCCTGTGGCTTGGGTTTGCCCTTAGCTTAGCAGAGCTAAGCAAGGGGTGTGTCTGATGCTGCCTAGCACTCTTTACATTGCCTAAGCGTAAACCAGGTATTAAGGGAAAAAAAAGTAAACCAGGAAAAAGCAGCTCTGTGCACATTTGAGCACTGTGTTTGTGCAGTATGCCCCTGGGCTTAAACAGGAAGGCAATGGGAAGGGAAAACAGCAGTAGGAAGGTAATCTAGGAGAACTAGCATAGCTGGCAGGTGAAATGTATCAGAATCAGCCAGTTGCACAGGCAGCAGATCAGCCCAGCCCAGAACACTACTATAAACTATGCAAACACCTTTCCCTCTGTTTTTTCCCACATACTCTACAACACCGGTATATACAAGTGGGGAACTTTTAACAAAAAAAAACCCAACAAAATGATAGGGGCTGCAGTAGCTACCATCCAACAACATGAGGAGTCAGAGAAGAGTGTACAGATCCCGGGTAACCTACCAGGGGCTACATGAGCTGGAAATAGTGGAGTGCTATAGGGTGGACAGGGACCTCCTACAGCAAATTGTTGAGCTGTGCCAGCCACATCTCACACACAGAACTAACAGAGGGGAACCCATCCCAGTGGATACCAAGGTATGTGTAGGCCTAAGAATAATAGCTACAGGTACTTTTCAATGGCCAACTGGGATATCATGGGGATCTTACAGGCATCAGCATCCAGGGTACTCCACCAGTTCCTGGATGCCATGTCAGCACATGCCAGTGAGTACATATATTTTCCCAATGCCTGTGAGGTGTTGGCCAGCAATATGCATCTGTTGCACCAAATAGCAGAATACCCTGAAGTAGTGGGTGCTATAGACTGCACGCACATATGCATCAAAGCAGGGTTAGGGTCTACATCAACCGCAAGGGCTTCCCCTCCATCAACTGCCACGTCGTGTGCGATGCCCAGGGCATAATAATGAGTGTGTGCGCTGGCTGCCCTGGAAGCTATCACGATTCCCACATCTGGCATCTGACGCAGCTGTCCCAGAGATTTGCCAATGGGGACATCCCTTACGGTCACCTAGTGGGGGATGCTGGGTACTCACTGGAGACGTGGCTGATGACACCCATCAGAAATTCACACACACCCGAACAAGAACTCCATAATGAGGCACACGCACAGACCAGAATTATAATAGAGCATGTGTTTAGGATGCTTAAGTCACAGTACTGGTGCCTGGACACATTTGGTGGTGCCTTGCAGTACTCATCAGCTACATGTATTCAAATTGTCATCACATGTGCCATGCTACACAATATGATCCTGCGGAAACAGCTGCAGCAGGAAGAGCACGGGGCAGGGCCACACAGCCCCACACCATTACGAAGGCCTGCACAGACACAGAATAACTCAGAGGAGGAACAACCTGAGCCTGCCCCACTAGGCAGAAGGAGACGTGCCCAGTATGCCCTGACCTTGGCAAAGAGGCAACGCATAGCACATACACTGACACAGGAGGGACCCAGGGAATGACACCTCTCTCTGACTCGCACATACAGTAAAAGGGATGCCACACATGACACTACCTGTGCTCAACCATGTGTAGAGAGTGTACTATGTGCATCCAACATTGGCAACCCTTCAGCACCACCCTAAATACTGGCACACCCACAAGGTAAGTCATTCAACTTACCAACTGCCGAATGCAGTAGTATGTGTTGTTACCTGTATCTATGATATGGATGTGAGCATGCAAGGGAATCAGGTGGCTGAATTGGATGCCAGCAGATAGTAGACACCTATAGTGGCAGCATGATATCTGTAACAAATATGGGTGTCACCATAGTAGCCAGTACTACAAAGGGTGACAAAACCTACTGCAGGAAATGTGCTGGGCCACATGTGTGCCCAGATGACACACACATGCCAGTCAGGGAGGTTCACATACTCAACAACAGTCACAGCCAGCAGGACAGGTGTTGACAAACACAAAGGCTGTGCTAAAACCACTGAATGATGCCTATGGGTAACCCTCCCCCCAGGCCTACACAGACAGACTACATCAGGTCAGGCAGTGGGATGTTAGTTCTGAAGGGTAGGAAGTCAGAAACTAATATGTAGGTCAATCAAACGTAAGACCTGTAGTACACTGACATGCCTCTAGTCAGCATGATAGGTTAAAAAACAGAATGAAATGGAGTACTTGACATACCAGTACAGTCATAGCAAATGTGTACAAGTGTCAATTGTGCCCCCCCAATCCTGTGTAGCAATGTAGAAACAGCCAGGTGCCCCCATAGCCTATGTAGACATGTAGTAACAGTCAGGTGTGCCCCCCAATCCTATGTAGAAATGTAGTAACAATCAGGTGTGCCCCCCCAATCCTATGTAGATATGTAATAACAGCCAGCTGTGCCCCCCATCCTGTGTAGCAATGTAGAAGCAGTCAGGTGTGCCCCCCCATATCCTATGTAGACAGTAGTAACAGTCAGGTGTGTCTCCCAATCCTATGTAGAAATGTAGTAACAGTCAGGTATGCCACCCCCCAATCCTATGTAGACATGTAGTAACAGGTGTGCCCCCCCCACCCTACCAAGACATGTAGTAACAGTCAGGTGTGCCCCCCAATCCTATGTAGAAATGTAGTAACATGTATGTGTAGGTATAATACCAGTGGAGCACAAATGCACAGAGGTGGCCAAGGTAGCAGGATAGATTGTAGCAATTGTACAATATGCAGATATGAGTGTGTTAGGTTGGTGTGTGTTTCATGTTGTCTGAGAGTGGTCAGTATGTATGCATGTTGAGGTATGACCTGGTATCCATTGCCCACTACTGCTGATGACAGGGTCAAGTCCTCACAACTGCAGTGCCAAAGACAATTCCCACCAGTATAACAAATGCTAGCAGTAAGCCATTGTAAATGTATGGTGGTAATCTGTGTCACCATCTGAAAGATTGACATGGCATGCCTGTTGGGCTAGACATACAAACAGTACACAGGGGAAAGTACCCCAGACATACAGTATATAATGTGTAACTGTGAAATGGACACACCCTTGGAATTGTACATAGAGATATGCATCACATTATCTGGACCTGTAGTATGGAATACCGGTGTCACCTGCCTGAACACTTGTAGATCACAAAGATGATAGGACTGATGCATTGGGAAACAGCTGATGTACCTGCACATGCCAGCATAACTGGAATGCCCATGCATATCTGTGCATCAGATGTGAGTAGTGTCCATAGCACACATGCACGCAGCTCACCCAAACACCACCCACAGCTACCTCTCTGGTCGAATCCCTGCTGTTGGGAATGGGTACAATATGACCTCCACCTGTATATGGCAATAGTGAAAGAATGCAGCATGCAGTGCAGGTGTCCATTGCAGGTGTGTCCCTAGCTGTAGGTAGCACCCTGCCAGCATCCAAACCACCTGATCAATACTGATAGAAAGTATTGGCATGAGCACGTAGCACACCTACCCTGTCACCCCAGGGGAATATACTGTATGGCGGTCTGGGACTGTAGGACTGACAGAATGCAATGGCCTGTCACAGCTGGCCCACAACACCACCAAATGGCCTACAGGCCTCTGCCAAAGGCCTGTGTCTCACATGTACTGCCAATGCAGGTTATGTCATGGACACCCAAATAACAACATAACACACTCCACATAAGCCATATGCAAGGCCATGTGGACAAACCACAGTAACACGTCCACCATGTCCCACTCCATGAACTGTGGACCAACACAAAAACACAGCTGTGATGAGGTGATAACCTTAGGGAAAGTATCAGAGAATGTATGCATAATGTATGGAAGAGGATAGAATAATAAATAGGGGGGGTGGGAGCATGGGCAGCATGGAATGTGCAAGGTCCGACACACAGCCATGTGTGCACACTATCCCTGGCTGCAAACACATAAATAGGTGGCTACAAACCTGCCCGTACACCACAACAGGGGTAATGTCCCAACTTATGGCCCCTGCCTCTGGGTAACCTGTATGAATGTGTACAGCTGTGAGGTATTCCCACAGCAAGATAAGGCCATACTGTCATGTCGATGGATGTACAAGTATGGGATCCTCTGCCAGCACTGTACCAAGGTGCTGAACTGGATACACAGACTCAGCAGCAAGTGTCTGCAGCTTCCCCTCCAGAATGGCATAACTTTCCATGAATATGTCGGTGTGTGCCCACAATACCAGACACAGCTGCATTCACCCTTGTTCCCCAGGACATCACTGTGAGCAAGAATGACCACTTGACAGTACTTGAGGACATAAAACATCACAGTGTATAACTGTACATATGTCTGAATATCTCTAGCACTAGTACCATGTAGCAGAAGCAGCACAGACACAATCACGTACAGTACACACTATCCCTTGCACAGTTTGACCCCATATTGCCAAATGATCTACGGATACCCTACAGAAACAGTTTGCTACCTGTAGGTGTACAACACAAAGGTCTGCACTGTAGTACAAACGACCTGGAATAAATCCACACATTCAATACAGAAGGGCATACTGGGCATGCTCACACACTTAGAGAAATGAAGGCAATGTCTGACAACAACATACTGAAATGTCATACTGGGCATGCTCGCACACTAAAACAAATGAAGCCCATTTCTGCAAACAACAGTGGACAATACATATCTGACACTTGCAGATGTTAGTGCATACACTCCTCAGTATGCACCAGTTATGCTTTGCGCACACATTGGATAGGAATACAGGCTTATATCCAAGGGCAACACACTATAATATGCCAAAAGTAGACATACATAGATGTGTGGAAGAGAGTGACTGTGACAAAGAGCCATCCATCATGAGGCCTGTCCCACTCAGCACAAAGCCAAATGGCTACAACCGCATGATGTGTAAATGTCACTCACTGTAGAAATTAACCACTAGTGTCCATCAGCATTACAGACTATGTGGTGCAAGTGCTAGCTGTGCAACATGACTGTACAAGGCAGTAGTAATCTAGCAGCTGTATACACATACCTGTGGAATATAACCCTGCATGTCCCTGCATGTGGTGTGTCAACCTCTAGATGAATGGGTTATGTCCCATGCACACACATTGCCCTCCCCATAGCCCTACTATGACAAGTCTGCTGATGTCATCCACTTTGAAATACACCTTTGGGAAGAGAGTAACCCAGTAATCTCTGTGGTGTGTCCTGTAACTGCAGAATGCTGTAGTGTGATAAACTAGATATGTAGGAGTTCTAATCCCAGACATGGCAACTGGGTGTGTGTTTCTGTCTGTGTAGGGAGCAATGCTTTTTAGGTTAGTCACATACACTACAATTCAAATGCCCCACATTGGCAAGGCTGCTGATGTCATTCACTGTGAAATACACCATTGGGAAAGGTGTAGCCCAGTGATCTCTGTGATGCATCCTATAACAGCATAGTGCCATAGTGTGATATAGTACTTTGGTAGGGGTTCTAGTCCCACACATGGAAAGGGTGGATGTTTGTGTGTGCTTCTTTGTTTGTGTAGGAAGCAATGCATTGTAGGCTAGTCACACTCACTGCAATTCAAATGCCTTACTTTGGCAAGGCTGTTGATGTCATTCACTGTGAAATACACCTTTGGGACAACTGTAGGCCTGTACTCTCTGTGCACATCCTATAACAGCGTAATGCTGTAGTGTGATACAGTACTTTGGTAGGGGTTCTAGTCCCACACATGGCAAGTGTGGATGCTTGTGTGTGTGTTTCTTTGTCTGCGTAGGAAGCAATGATTTTTAGGTTAGTCACACTCACTACAATTCAAATGCCCTACTTTGGCAAGCATGCTGATGTCATTCACTGTGAAATACAGCTTTGGGGGATAAGTACTCCAGTAATCTCCATGGTACATTGTTTAACTGCATACTGTTGTAGTGTAATAAACTAGCTAGATAGGAGTTCTAATCCCAGACATGGCAGGCGTGTCTGTGTTTGCAATTTGTGTCCTGTGTGGAGGTGGCCATGAGTGTGTAACAACTTGACTCATTGTGGAGTAGATTTTGTAAATTTCTTATATGGTGGCCCTATGATATGTCACAATGCTCACCTTACAAGGATAACAGATGTGAAATAGCCGAGAGGGTGGGGTGGCAATCCATACCCCTACATGTGACTTCAAGGCCTGGCAAACATGAGCAACCCATGTATTACACAGAGAACACTTTCAACCCATGTCTCATACACAAACACACTTGCCTAGGCAACAACTGCTATGTTGGTAGTACCCTGCATATTACCCACAGATAGTAACCATGGTGTGAATGCAGTGGATGGCAGATGGTATGGCACCCTGTCCATCAGTAAAATACGCACATACATGCAGACAGTGTGCCTTCACTATACTCCCCACTGGACACCTGCAACACCTGTGGTGCCATCAAATGTGACCCATAAAGGACATACCATGCCTTATACACATGCCCTGTATGGCCAGATGCCACTGACACCATGGAATACCTGTATAATGCTATCAGTGTAGGTGCAGTATCAACCTATTGTCCATTACCTGTTCCCAGCACATGAAGCCAGGACAGGCACATCTGATTATAACAATCTGTGTACACAACATGGGCCAGACACCCCAGATACAGTTCCACATGTCACTGTACATGCATGTGGGATGGGTGCACATCCCAGACAGTGTCCATGTCATGGACTAAACACATACATGGCAAGCATTGAACAGCAATGGCCATACACAATAGCTACCCAGGTGACTGGATGATGAATACAATACCCACCTGTGTGGGCATATCCCAACAATACACCCCTGAGCCACACTGCAGACCATTGTCATGTGGCCTGATGCCAAGGTATACCCTTCAGCTAGCCTTGTATAGCCTTCTGGCACTGTCAACCACTATACATCCGTGAAGCAATGCCCACATGCATATCAGTACTGGCACCCTGTGTCTGTGTGTGTGTGGTGTATGATGATTTTGACCACATTCACACTCACTACAACTCCCATTGGCATACTGAAGCATGCTGTCTGTTGTCAGACACCTCCACATACCCTTTGCCCATATAGCCTCCGGATAACCCCTGTGGTGCATGGGATACCTGCACAGTACTGTATTGTGGCAAATTAACTAGTAAAGAAGTGTATTCCTGACCCTTCCAAGTGTGTCAATGTGTGTGAGTCCCTGAGAGAGTGTGGCTGTGTTTTTGCTGACACCTGTTCATGTGGACAGGCACGTGTACTACCCCTACCATATCGCTACCATATCACTGTTGCAAATGTCACTCACCATCACATATACGTTTGGAGTGCTCCTCAATATGTAAGCTATGTGGTGCATCCAAAGACTGCATAGACATGTGATAGCAATACATAGTCAGTCAGGGGTTTGATACCCTGTACTGGTAGGTGTGTGAGGCAAACATGCTTAGGTTTTACTCTCCCACCCCCTCCCTGACTTATCCATGCCTCTGTCTGCCTCTCACTCCCTCTCTGGTGGATATGGAGAACTACACATGCTTTGCTAAGGCAGCAGCATGTGTTTTGTAAGTGATGCTCATGATCAGCTGATGGCCTCTGAACGAATTGCAGCCCTCCTCTAGCTGATTGCATGTGGAACAGCTGTGGTAACATTCCCATAGCCAAATGCATTTAAACACACTCCAATATCTAGGAACATCATGTTGGTGTTGGGTATTTTCATTCACTGTGTGCAGGACCTAGATCTGGTGTTTGGCAAACAGCATCACATATGGATTGAGGATTTACCTCTAACAACATACACTGTGGAAACAGGCCAACACACAGGAGGGGGAAGTGACTGACATGACTACAGAATGTAAATGTTGTTATTCTTCATTTGGAGTAATGTTGGTTTAACAGGGTGTGTGTGGATATGGCTGGTCTACATGCTTTAATACCTGTCATGACAATGCTAAGTTACTGAGGAAACCCCCATCTGTAGGGTTATCTGCAGACTGTGCAGCGTGTGTTGCCTTTTGTTTCTTGTGTTACTCACACAGCACCAATCTGAGAACTGCAGAAGCATAGTGTGAGGGACTGCAGTCAGTACATGGTGACAGCCATGAGAGTTACTGACTTCATATTCCTCATAGGACATATGTCACAACAAACCCTGTTACAACAGTAAATGTATGAGGTTATCAAAGCAACATGTCAATATTGGCCCTGTGTTTGTGCCTCCAGCCACAACTCTGTCAAACATTCTACATATGTCCTGCAGTAAGAGGTGCATATGTTCTGTACACCATAATTTATTGACATCATATCTGATACAAACCAGTGAGGGGTTATATTTGAGTACATAGCCTGGTCATTCTGTGGTTGTGTGTACAGTACTGAGGTCTGTGTATGTATGGTGATTGCTGACAGTGTGTGTATTGTGAATATGTACCTTGGCCTGTGTACAGACTGTGGTAGATGTCATTGTTCTTGGTCCTGTTCTGTCTGATAAAACATGCTGCTCCACTGTATGTTACCCTATCAGCTTACATGTTTGTAGGGCCATACACACACATGTCCCATACCACAGACAGGCATCGGACCACACTGTGTAGTGGCCCAATATATGTAGGATTAGTGTGTGAGTGGCACATATGAGGATGATGTTGATGAGATAGTCCACATACTGTAATATTATGCTAGCTTACCATATGTGACTGTGGCTGTGTTCACATTGGTTGTGGTTATGCACTTTCACACAGGTGTCTGTTACTCTGTGCCGTGACATGCCTGTAGAGCCTGCTATATATGCAGGTACATGTGTATTCCCCCATAAGAAATGTAGCCCAGTGTTGCGGCAGTCTGCCCGTAGCCTGCAGAGTGCTTTGTTACATGCCTAGCAGCTTAGAGTACTTACTCAGTGTGATGTTATGTCCAGATACTTTACCAGATGTACTGCTGCCAAGCCACCATAACAGTCATGTATGTCAGGCAAAGCAGTGGGATGCTGTACAGATGTATGTCACTACCTAGTGGGCAGTATGTGTCCATGGCACCTCTGTACCAGCGGTTATTATGTGTCAGGACAGACAGGGGGGTGTGAATGCATAACTTATGGGGGAAAATGTATGCCAGTATTTACGTGATATACCCATCTACATGGCTGTTAACATCCACATTGTCAGGCTTGGTCCACGTGTCTTGTACTAAGGGGTTCTGTGTATACCTCTGGACTGACCAGAGTATGTCAGACGGTCCACATTTATTGGCCATATCTCTGCTGTAGTACACAGGATCATTACTGTGCTAGCAATGGTACTGTACTATGATGTCCTTAGGATGTCTGTCAGTAGCCAGTGGTGCACATGTTAAAAGCAGATGTGGCCTCCCACACACACACCATGTCTGTGAAGAGAACCCTTATTACAGTAGCAATAGTCTACATATATACCTGCCATACATACCAGACATTCCCTTGCACTAAGAGGTTGGGACTATTGGGGCTGAGGTAGGGCTCCACTCCATGTTCAGGACATATGGTGAACATATATGTATATATAATTATCCATATATCTATGTAGATATATACATATGTACATATCAACATAGATATGTATATATATATATATATATATATATATATATATATATATATATATATATATATATATATATACACATATATAAACACCCATATATATATATATATATATATATATATATATATATACATATACACAGCAATATATGTCTACACATATAAAGATAGATATACACATGCACATATACATATCTATTGACAGTAACAGGTATATCAGAATAGATATATATGCACATATAGTTATAGATATCTACATATATATCTACATAAATAGGCATATCTGTACACATAGGATGTGCATACATATATAGCTGTATATACATATATCTATCTATATATATATATCTATCTATATATATATATATATATATATATATATATATATATATACACACACACACACATATATATATATATATATATATATATATATATATATATATATATATACACACACACACACACACACACACACACACACACACACACACACACACACACACACACACACACACATATATATATATATATATATATATATATATATATATATGGTTCGACCTTACACAGTCGACAGTGCAGAACATCGACAACGCAATCGCGATCGCCAGAAGATCGAAAATGCAGAAGACCGACGGATGAAAACACCGACGCTGAGGATACCGACATGAGAAAAGGCTGTGTAAGTATGCGGTAGTGACGGACATTAGGGTGCGAGTAAGGTAAGTGTGGATATTGACGGTCTGTGGGGATAGGGGTGGGTTAAGTGAGTTAGGGTTAGGGCGCGGGTTAGGTAAGTGTGCGGTAGTGAAAGTCTTTGGGTTGGGGCGGGTTAAGTGAGTTAGGGTTAGGGCGCGGGTTAGGTAAGTGTGCGGTAGTGAACGTCTTTGGGTTAGGGGCAGGTTAAGTGAGTTAGAGTTAGGGCGCGGGTTAGCTGAGTGTGCGATAGTGATGGACCTTAGGGTTAGGGTTTGGGTTAGGGTTGTAGATAGTTGTGTATGTGAGGTTTAGTGTGGGCTTGTAAGGATTTTGGTGTGCTTGTGTTGTGTGTGTGGTTTTTGGACAGGGGATGTGTTTTGTTTGTTGATTGTTGTTAGTATGGTGTGTGCAGCATATGAGGTTTCGTGTTTGTGAACCATCGGTTATTTTGTTGTCGGGCATGTGAGGTGTCGTGTTTATGCACTGTCGATTATGTGGTGTCGATGATTGCATTGTCGGTGTTCTGCACTGTCGACTATATAAGGTAGAACCATATATATATATATATATATATATATATATATATATATATATATATATATGTACATATGAAGAGATGCACACATAGCCATATATATGTTGCACTATACAGATGTGCATACAGACATATGTATGAATATACATGTGTATGTACATGTAGACATATATCAAACTATTATATGTATATATCCATATTCATGTCATGTCTAAACCTCACAGTTGTGTATATTCTCCCAGATGTATCTCACCGTATGTATCTGCTATGTGTACATTATGATAAAACAGCATGTGTGATACAACAGTCATATTAATAACAAGTACTACACAATTGTGGAAGTAAAGGCAATTGTTCAATAATAATCAATATGTGTATTAACAGATATGTTGGAAAAACAACAGCTGTCTTCACAGTGGTCATGGTGTAGTGGTTAAGTGTTGTGACAATAGTGTACAGGGTCCTGGGTTCAAGACCTGCAAAGGCTGTTCATTTTGTTGCTGGGCAGGACAAGGGCTGTCAGATACAGAGTGGTTAAGGTGGTTTTGAGCAGCTTTAAGCAGGTTTGCATAGGTTTGGGTGAAGCTAAGCGGTGCTAAGCTATGGGTAAATGTACAGGTACTTACACAGTGTAGGCTTCGCTTACCAGTGCACAAACCAGCTTAACTGTTATATTGCAGCAATGTTGATACCTACCAAGCATGGCTTAGCCCTGGTAACCAGTTCACACCACCGAGTCTGACTGTGGACACTGTTACCTCTGAATATCTGCCATCATCTTGATAGTGTTCATCTGGGGTTGGAGATACTGGAGTAGAGGTGCATGAGTTTTTCTCCTGTACAAACATGAGTGTAATATCAGCACATGCTTGACTTTCTGATGTACTGTCACATCCTGCAGAGTTGCTAGCATGTATGAGATCCTGCCATTAAACTTGGGAATTGCGTGCCACTTTCCTCAGACTCTCTCATAATATAACTATGTTATCATCATCATCATCATCATCTTCAACAGCCATTCTGCTGCTGATATCCTCTAGATTTATTGTTCTAGTTGAACTGTTTGTTTCCACTGCCAATCCTGGAAATCATATAAAAGATATGTCAATATATAAAATGCAGTAGTCTATCTTTAACTGATTTTAAAAGATGCAAGTATTTATAATGGGAATTTTCAGTATAGTACTGCAAACAAATGCATATTAGACACAAATATGACCGTTATGTTTAGTAGTAGATTGCAACATGTAGACCCTACCAAAACTTGATAGCAATACACTCTTCCCAAGTATGCATAAGCACTTCCATTAAAATTTCATCCAAAGTATGCATACGTACTACTCATAGCATTCTCCCAATGTACACATATGCACTTTTCAAATCAATACTCCCATGTCTGCATAAGCACTTCTCATGCATTTTTTTAGATCAAGAAAGATTTATAAAAATAAATATTTAATTATACATGCCTTTCTCCTTAATCATTTTCTTTCTCTACCATTTATGTTCATTTTTTAGAGATCCAGAATCCTTAGGAGCAGCCCAGGCATGTACCTCCAAGGTTAGGGAGTGCTTACCCTCTGCCCGTCCTGGGACATCCTTGCAGGGTCAAGGCAGTGGCACTGGTTGTACAGACATCTTGGAATGTGGCAGCCTGGCAAACCTCATTGAGTGGGTGCTTTGGGCTTGCTTGAGGATAGGCTTGAGCAGACAGATTGAGTCAGCCAAAACCTTATAATATCTCTTCAGCATACTCAAGACACACTGTCCCATTTGGTGCTGACCATCAAACCATGACAAGCCGCTACCCCTTTAACATCAGGGTCCTCCACTGCACCACCATCTAGCAGTGGATATATTTGAGGATATGTGGACTGGGGACTCCCACACTAGTTGTCCTCAACCCTTCTTCCTTTTTCTTTTCTCCTGCACCCTCTGACCTATTTCCCACCCACACTACCCTCTTATATAAAATTATTTGAAAAATAGGCTGGAGTTTAAGATATGGTACCCCTCCTCTCCAACCTCCACCAGCACAACCCTCCTGATGTCTTTCTTCTGTGTTCCCTTCTTTGTTGTGTCTCGCTTTTTCAGTCTTTCCTACCTTCCCCTTTCTATTCTTTAAACTAACCAACAGTGGATCCACATATTTTTTTAAATATTAATAATAAAACCTAACAGTCCACTGCTTGCCTTACATCTTTCAATACATACGAAGTAATGTGAAGCCTATGGATTTTACATAGTACTTCATATGTAATTAATGCTTAATTTTATGTACTTTATACTTTTGCCATAATTAAGCATGGTTTTCAAAATGCCTCCACTTTATTTTATTCAGTGCTAAAAACCTGTGCTTAGCTTATTTGAATATATGCTTAGTGGTGCTCTTTGTGGATGACCACTATGTGACTGCAAAGTCCTAGACTATAAATACCACCCTACACACACACACACACACACACACACACACACACACACACACACACACACACACACATATATATATATATATATATATATATATATATAACACACACACACACACACACACATACACACACACACATATATATATATATATATATATATATATATAAAACACACACAGATATATATATATATATATATATATATATATATATATATATATATATACTGACAAGAACAAAACACAAGCATAGTTAAAGGTGTACAAATGCCTCGCTACACCTTTCTAAGCTAACACATATTGATAACATATTTAGTGACAGTTTAAATTCATTTAGGTAAAACACATTTAAAAGCACATAATTATACAGGTTTAAGTTATAACACAATTATATTGTTTTGTTTTTGGTCTCTTTACATGCCCTTAAGCTGACTGTCGCTACTCTAGGTCTGTTTCCATTGCTCTGTTTTACCTTGGTTACCTTAGTGTTACAGACACTACTATCCCAGAAACAAAACTGCTCAGCAGCAAAATGAGAAGGGGATGTGTATTAGAGAAAAGCAGCGGGTAGCATCACGCATGCTGTCCTGCTTCCCCAGGGGATTTTTGTATACACCTTAACTGGTCTCTGTCTTGCTCCCCTCGTGCTGTAGATGTTAATCAGCTTAACTAATCTGGATCACACTCAGGGCTGCATCCCTCTATGCCATGCTGTCAGGTCACCACTTTAATGCATTTAATACTGTTGTAAACCTTAAGCTAAGCAGAATATGATTTCAGAACTTACCTGCATGGTTCAGATATGTATGTCTGAACCTTCATGAAGATATGCATGCATGTGTTAGAGAAATAAAAATAAAAATATAAAGCCGACCAACACAGCTGTAAAATAAAACATTTAATGTACAAAGTTAGCGCTTTCACAGCAAAACTGCTACTTCATCAGACTTACAATAAAAACAGTTAAGACAACCATTTATACATAAAAATCACATGACATATCTAATTGAAAAATTCAATGAGGTAATTTTCTCCCTTTTAAAACAGGTTTAATGGAAACATGCCCATTCAAGCCTGGGTGTTTGTTAGCATTTAGACTGACAATTCACCTTAGTTCTGCACATTCAGTCAGATTCACTAAATCACCAAGCCGCAGACTTTCACATAGCACTTCCAGAACAGCAAACTTAAATTTATGTTCATTCCCATTTTCAGTAACATGCTTGGCCAGTGCATTAGTTTGTTTACCTTTCTTGATATCACCTGCATGTTCCAAAATTCTCTCCCTTAAATTATAGTTAGTTTTGCCAATATAGTAACAATCACAGGTCATGCAGGTAGCATAATAAACCACATTCTTAGTGTTACAACTTGCAAAACATTTCAATGCCAACCTCCTATTCATAGATTTTACGTAGAGAATAGTTGTATTACTAATAAAAACACAGGCTGAATAATGCCGGCAAGAAAAAGTGCCTAATCTCTCAGCCCTGATATGAGATTTAACATGTTGATTTTATAACACAGTTGATGTTTCAGGGAGAGATTGTTTTTAAAGGAAAATTTAGGTACATGACCAACTATGTCAGCTACACCATCATCTATCAAGAGTACAGACCAATGTTTTTTAAAAAACAGTACACAACTCATCAACATAGTTGATCCTGTCCCTAAATTTTCCTTTAAAAACAATCCCTCCCTGAAACATTGACTGCATTATAAAAATCAACATGTTAAATTCAATTTTGCATTTACAGAGTACAGTTGCCAGTGTATTAACACGTATATTATTTTAGCAATAATCCATTATTGGATATGTGTATCACAGGATTTACCCACAGTTGGCATGGTTTGATCATGAGGGCAAAGTCTGAGTGATTAAACAATGCCAATTGTAGATAAATCCTTCGATACCCACACCCAATCATTGATTATGCTATTGTACAATAGCACTATTTAAAAAAAATAAATTGCTTACCTTTTTTAAAAAATGACATTGTCTGAATGAATTTTAATTCTCTTCCATTTCTTCTTCCTTGTAGTAGTTTGCGGAACATTCATTGTTCATACGTTCACCATATACATGCTAATACTTGTACATTACATGCTTCTTGTAGTTGTTTCTGTTAATTAAAAAGAGAAAAGTAAGAGAGACGTATCCAAGGGAAAATGGTAAACACTTGGGGAAACTTTTAATTTAAATGTTTACATTCTTAAGAAAGTCTTGTGAATAAAAAGAATGAAATTGCTTAACTTTAAAAGTTTCTCCAGTGTTCAGAATTCTTCCTCTTAGTTTTTCATTTTGTGATGCTTTTACAGCACTGTGCAACTTTATCTTGCTGTAACAGAAGAGAATGCCTGCAGAGTGTTTTGCTGCCTAGACTTTTTTTGGCAGATATTCATAAAGGCATACAAACAGATGAAATGAGAAGCTGCAATCTCTGAGTTCAGTGGCCTTGCTAAAAATATTGCTGTGGTATCAGTATTGAACTCTTTTCTGTGAATAACACTGTATGTACAATAAGCGCAATGAATGAGCTGTCCAATCAACATTCTCCTGTGAATAACACTGTATGTACAATAAGCACAATGAATGAGCTGTCCAATCAACATTCACATTTTCAAATAACAAAAAACTTTTATCGTATAATTAACAGCTTTTACTCTTTTTTTCTGAAACCAGAATAAGTCTGTTAGCTGGCTCTGTGAGATAAAGGAATGGTATAATGACCCAGGTTCAAGCAGCTGGCCTGACTGCTGGAAAAGCAGGCAGGAGTGAGTGCTCAGCACATCTTTTGGGAAGGACATCTCTTTCACAAAATTGCATCCGTTATAAGCAAGCTTGAACAGATTCAAAGGGAAGATCTGGTTTAGATGTTATAATGTGGGGGTTGGAGGTGTGAGCACGATGGAGCACAAGTATGTGGTTAAGATAAACCTCTGTGTTATATGCATTGCACAGTGTCATCTGAACTCGGTGGGGGGGCATACATAGGAGCATACTAAAAAGCACCAAGCAAGAATTATGTCCACCCAGCATCTACTTATATTCCTACTACCAGGATAGGAATGAGAGATAGGATGGGTAAAATACCCTGATATGACTCTACTAGTATTAGATGACCCAGCCAGAGAAGGAAATTAAAAGTTTTAAAAAAATGTATTGAACATGTTTTCAAGTACCTCTGCAAAACATCAAAATCATGAACCAACATTTGATTTGCATAACATAGCTTATGTAGGTAATCAGTGCAGAGCTATTAACCTTACAATTACATGATTACCAAAGCCAACTTTGGCTGTAACAGAGTGTGGTCAGCATGTACAAATATTGTATAAATGTTCTTACTTGCTACTTTAAACAGAGGAAAAAAAAAACACCTCAGTTTGATGTATAAATGCTTTCCTGGCCCAGAAATTGTAGCTATTGGCTGTTTGAGCAGTTTTTGTTTCCATCTCTTTCAACTTTCTGGTTTGAAAGATGCACTTGTGCCTGTTTCCCGCCTTTCCTATAACTAGCCTAGTCCGGTTACAGAGTTGCTGTATCCAGGATTTTTAGTAAGCTTCTGAGCCCCCCAAGCCTTTCTGTGTTGGAGGGAAGCCTTCTAGCTTATCAGTGGGAGTGGTAAGCACTAGGTAGCCTATCCACTATGGGAAGAGTGAGTTTTGGCCCAGAAATTGTAGTTTATTTGGCCATTTGGGCAGTTTTTCATCTCTTTCAACTCGCTGGCTTAAAAGCCTGTGTTTGTACTTGTTCCCCGCCTTTCCTGTAACTTCTAGTCCAGGTACAGATTTGCTGTATCCAGGACTCTTTGTAAGCTTCTGAGCCCCCCAAGCCTTTCTGTGTTGGAGGGAAGCCTTCTAGCTCATCAGTGGGAGTGGTAAGCGTTAGGTAACCTATCTACCACAAGAGGAGTGGTTCCTGGCCCATAAATTGTAGCTATTGGCCGTTTGGGCAGTTTTTTCCATCTCTTTCAACATTCTGGTTTAAAAGCCACACTTGTGCTTGTTTCCCACCTTTCCTGTAACTAGCCTAGTCCAGATACAGAGTTGCTGTATCCAGGACTGTTTGTAAGCTTCTGAGCCCCCCAAGCCTTTCTGTATTGGAGGGAAGCCTTCTAGCTCATCAGTGGGAGTGGTAAGCATTAGGTAACCTATCTACCACAAGAGGAATGGTTCCTGGCCCAGAAATTGTAGCTATTGGCTGTTTGGGCAGTTTTTTCCATCTCTTTCAACGTTCTGGTTTAAAAGCCACACTTGTGCTTGTTTCCCACCTTTCCCGTAACTAGCCTAGTCCAGATACAGAGTTGCTGTATCCAGGACTGTTGGTATGCTTCTGAGCTCCGCAAGCCTTTCTGTGTTGGAGGAAAGCCTTCTAGTTTATCAGTGGGAGTGGTAAGCACTAGGTAGCCTGTCTATCATGAGAGGAGAGGTTCTTGGCCCAGAAATTGTAGTTTATTGACATTTGGACAGTTTGTCCATCTCTTTCAACTTTCTGGTTTAAAAGACCACATCTGCACTTGTTTATCATCTTTCCTGTAACTAACCTACTGGGTAGCACTAGAAAGCCTTAAACTGATGCAAGCCTTCTAGCTTAGAAGAGAGACTTTGGAGTGATTAAGTATCAGTTTTCTGTACTTTCTTGCTGTACATAACTGTTTTCTACCTAAAGACAGATTTTCCAGCATTTATTGTGATTTAAAAGCTTGTTTTTTCACAAATTGTACTTATCTGACTGCCTGCACTTTTAAAAAGTTGATTTTGTTTAAATAATTTGTTTAACTGTTGTAGGCTACACACTAAAGTGCGATAGCCTTTTCTGATCGTTTGTAGTCATTTAAAGCTGTTTTAAGTATATTTTTTACTGTTTTTGCCTTATCTTTTCAAAAAAAAAAAAAAAACTAAAAAAAAATCCTTGTTTCCCGCCTTTCCAAGCTAGTATAGTCCAGTTTTCAGGCTAGTGCTGAATTCAGGGCTGTGATACTAGTTTCTGAGTTATCCATACCTTACTTGGATAAAAGGAAGTTTCTCTGTTCACCTGTGAGAGAGGGGAGCTTTGAGCAACCTATCTGTCCCTGGAGGAGTGGTTCCAGCCCAGACGTTAGTAGTTTATTGACCATTTTGGGCTAATTTCTATCTCTTTCATTTCCCTACTATAAAAACCATGTTTAAATAGTTTTGCACACCGGGCAGTGCCGGTTAGCTACGGTTAAAATATTCCCGGCGCCACTAAGTCTCCCCTTCAGTTTTTCCCTTGAAACTAGTCTAACTCTCAACCTAAGCACTCAGAAAGCATCCCAAAGCCCAGCACTTGCTCAGACTTAATAGCAATCACTAATATACCCTGACACTGATTGCCTAGCAGGGCAAGGCTCTTTATTCACCCCTCACCAACCAAGTGACTAAGCAGCTCACACTACTATTCAGGCATGACCAAAGAGCAATTTCAGGTGTACTCTCCAGTCCAGCTGGTGAATCTGGGTATCCTGAGGCAATGTTACAACTGCCTCATGTACACAGACAACCCTCTCCTCCTACCACAAAACACTAACATATGTGAGAGATGCAATTATACAGCCAAACTGGAAGCTAAGCTGTCTCCATCCAAGACTGGAACAGACAGTCAAGAGGAAAAGGTTAACACTTGGACCACACCTCCAGCCACACACAGACCTACTAAAACAACACTAGCAAAAAATAAACATAAATACAGAAAATCATACTTGGAGGCTCTAAATAAAAACCTGCAAAAGCATCAGAGACCTCCAAAGCAGACACCCAAACAACCTGCACCTCCCGACGCAAACCAGACAACACATAAAACACAAAATCAGTGTGTCACACAATCACAGCCCTTAAGGCGAAATAACATACATAGTAATAGGTGACTCTATAGTCGGGCACACTGACGTCCCACTCACTAGGCTGGACAAGCAGAAGGTTACTGTTAGCTGCCTGTCAGGAGCCAAAATCCACCACATAACACAAGCACTCAGGTCACTCCAGAACAAGTACAAATATGACTCTGTCATTGTTCATGTTGGTGTGAATGACCTGAGATGTACCTCCCTGGACTACATGAAAAGAGACATGGAAGAGCTCTCTGATCATGTAGCCCAGGCTGGTATGACCCTGACCCTGAGTAGCATCCTACCCTCACCAAGAATGATACCTCAGTATAAAGAAAAAATTATCAATTTCAACAATTGGCTAAGCTTCTGGTGTCATTCAAAGGGGATCCAGTGTCTGTCAGCCTGGGACAACATGCTCAACAAGACACATTGCTTCACAAGAGATGGCTTGCATGTGTCACCCCTAGGCTTTTGAATACTGGCCAAGGCTCTTGCTGCCCCCATAGTGCCTTTTTTAGGCAAGGCTCAAAAGTCAAACCCACCTCTGTAAACAGCACAATTAACAAAAAACTGAGGGTTATGCTACTCAACTCCAGAAGTTTAAATCTCAAAATGCACACACTCAAAGCACTCCTCAGTATGGAGAACGTCGGCATCTGTGCAGTAACTGAAACCTGGTTCAAGGCTTCAGAGAGCACCCCAGCACTACCGTACTACAACTCATACCACACATTTTGGCCACAGAACACGGACCAAAACACAAAACGAGGGGGTGTATCCATATTCATCAAGGATACCTACACCTCCAGGTTAGTTGCACAGCATGATACATCTGAGATCATCCATGTGCAACTAACATCGGGCAAATCTGCAACACAAATTGTGGCCTGCTACAGATCATCCTCCATGACCCAGGACCACCACTCCGCCTTTCTGGAGACACTGGAAATCATGAGGGTCCTACCGAACACCCTGATATTGGGTGACTTCAATTACCCTACTATTCATTGGGAAAACTACTCAAGTACAAACTCCCAGGCCCAGTGCTTCTTGGAATTCATCAACTCAAACGCCCTGAATTAGCTTGTAAACTCCCCTACCAGAGGTAAAAACATATTGGATCTGGTCATCACCAACATGGGTGACGTGTTCCACACCGGAGGTCAACCTGTCACTGGTTAGATCAGACCATAAACTAATCAGTCTGGATGTCCACACCCCACCACCACCCCAAACTAAGGAAATCACAGTAAAAAACTTTTCTAAAGCAAACTTCACCTTACTTAAGACAGAGGTGGTAAGTTTCACAGCCCCCATGCTAAAGGATAACGCTGCTCAAGATGCAAAAACCTTTACAAATTCACTCTATGAGCACCTACAGGGATGCACTGTTCGTGCCATCCCTAGCAATACCAAGACTCACTCCTCTAAAAGAAGGAAACCAGTTTGGTGGACCTCTGCCATAAACAGGCTTTACAATAGAAGGAGGAAACTAGTTCAGGAAAAAAAGCAAATCCCAAGAAGGAAAGACATCCCTGATCAGTATCAATAAGAAACTAAAGTCCCTCAAGAAATCATCCAAGGCTAACTTCAAAAGAAAAATAGCCAAGGATTAAGTGACAACTCACAGATATGCACTGAACTAGTGCAAAATAGCACAAAATATACTGAACTTACTGATATTGCCAACATCCTGGCAGATATATTCAGTGCAAACTTCACCCCCTCTCACCTCCAAAAGGGCCCACAACAATAATGGAAAAGTGTAGTGTCCCAAAAATCACAGACGCACAGGTGAAAACAGCCCTTTCAAAAGCAAAAAACACAAAGTCAATTGGACCAGATGGTGTCCCAGGCTGCATCTTGCATAAACTACAGAACAAACTAACCCCCCACCTAAACACGCTGTTCAACCTCAGCCTCTCCACAGGCTACGTGCCCATAAAATGGTGCACAGCAATGGTTATTCCTCTCCACAAAGGAGGGGCCACAACTGACCCTGGTAACTATTGCCCCATTAGCCTGACTAGCCTGGTCTGCAAGGCTATGGAGTGCATCATCATGGAACTCATTAACAAAGGCATTGGGAACCTCCAAACACTTGACCCAACCCAGTTCGGCTTTGTTAAGGGAAGATCATGCCTACTAAACCTGGTTGACTTGTTTGAGACAGTCACCAAGGCCATAGACGAGAGAAAGGTGGTTCACACAGCCTACTTTGACCTCGCCAAGGCTTTTGACACCATTCCCCACTCGGGTATTACAGAAAAACTCACCAGCCTGAACATAAATACCTACATCATGAGATGGGTTGCCATCTGGCTTACAGACAGAACTCACACGGTAAGAATAGCGGGCTCCAGGTCCGACTCTAAACCAGTCACAAGTGGTGTCCCGCAAAGCTCAGTCCTGGAACCCCTACTTTTGGCAAATACTTCTCAGAAGTACAGGCAAACACAGGAGGACTATGGCTAACCAAGTTCGCCAATGACTGCAAACTGGGAGCCATAATTGCCTCTCCAGCTGACACGGACATCCTCCAAAAGGGGCTTACTGAGACAGACACCTGGTGTCAAAGTCATGGCCTCAAGCTAAATGCCAAAAAATGCATAATCATCCCATATGGGAAAAACAAAATATAGGGGTAGCCCCCTTAATACAGAAGAGGTAATAAGAGATCCGGGGACCCAGATAGATAGTAATCTCTCCTTTGACAATCATATTGCCAAAGTAGTTAGGAAATCCTTCTATGTGGCCCATCTAATTAGTAAACGGTTTGCATCTAGAAATAAAGAGGTTATAGTTCCTCTCTACTAGTCACTCATTAGGCCCATCATAGAGTACAATGCCCCATTTGGGATGTACCTCACAAGACACTTCCAACAGCTGGAAAGACCACAAAAGTACCTCACCAAGAGGATTACTGGTCTCAAACATATGTCCTATGCAGCCCGACTGAAAAAACTCCGGCTGTACTCAGTGGCATATTGCTTACTCAGAGGTGATCTCTGCCTGACTTACAAAGCCATGTCCAGCTCAGAATTGATGGACATGCTCCACCTAAAGAAATCTAAGTCACTGCGAGCCACACGCTCTAGTGAGCTAAACCTCCCCACAACAATAAATAGAACACACTGGAGGGATAGATTCCTGTCACAGAGGATCCCAATGCTTTGGAACAAAATTCCAATCTACATCAGGCAGAGCCCCTCACTAACACTCTTCAAGAGAAACCTTAATGAGTGGATGGGTAACAGAAAATACACCCCTGGGATCACTTCATTGGCTCTGCTTGACAGAGGATCAGTTAATTAATCAATGAGGTGGTGAAAGCCGACACCCTGTGGCTAGGCTTATAAATGCCCTCGGGCAGATAGCCTAGTACCTATCTATGAACCTATGAACCTATGAACCTATTGCATAGTGAGGTCTTAACCATACATTTTCCATATTTTAATATGAACTGACCGCCATTGGAAAAAAGTGTGTGTGCGTGTGCGCGCGCGTGCACGTGCGTGTGTGTGTGTGTGTGTGTGTGTGTGTGTGTGTGTGTGTGTGTGTGTGTCTTTTTTGACCTGAAATGGTATGATGTGTACAGTATTTATATCTCTTATGAGAATGCCTTTGCTCTTCCAAGTTTCCATTTTTCTTTTTATTCATATTCTCCTTCTGTGATTTTTTTTCAGTTTCTTTTTCAATTATCGAAATTATCCATAAAAGCATCTTTAATGAAGGATGTACATTGAACTCTTGCTTAGCCTGCCAACCCACCCCTCTCAATTACCTTCAGAGATGAACTCAGTCATAAATTGATATGTACATAATTTTATATTTGTATAATACTTGAACTAATCACCTAAAACAGAATGTTCCATGGCTGATTTTATCATTAAAATGTATTCTTGTGGGTAATCTAGGCTATTCTTTTTTTTTTTCTCTCTCTGCAGTGAAAGCAGAAATTTTGCCTACAGTAATCTGTCCCTTTTAAGTATTTTTCTCAGATGTACTAGACCATTACTGAACTGACAGACCAGAGCCAGGGATTCTAATATCACAGTACAAACTCGCTGTGGCAGCTTTAACAGATGTTATTCAAGACTGAATGCTTTGCTTTATCTAGTACTATATTTGCTTGATTCAATAATTATGTGATGCTTTCAGCAGATGCAAAGTAATCAAGTTTTAAAGCACTTTTCTGTTACCATTTGTGCAAAAGATATGACAATAATATTCTTCTGACACTATTCCTATGGTAAAAATTTAATTATATGACAACTGAAGGAATCTTAGGAGGGAGACATATGCAGTTTATAAAATCCTGTTGTAGGCTGCCCACACCTTGAAACAATATTTATTATTTATTTTAATGATTTATTGATTTATATTTGTTTACCAGGGTATTGCACTGATCTCAATGGACCATTTGCAGACACAGGCATGGAAATGAACAAAACATATTTACGGATACAGTAATATGCTAAAAACATATACATATCTACAGATGCAAGAATATGCTACAACATTTAGTTCAAGAGCAGTTTGCAATGTCAAAACATGGATGGGTAAATTAAATTATGCTTAGCAGAGCTTTTATTGATAAGATGTAGCCATAATGACTGAGATGGCTTAGGTTACAAGGATAGCATCGTATCATTAAACAGAGAGATATGAACACATTCAAAGAGGCAAGTAAGAATAGTTGCAGAATAATAAAACTAGTTTATCACTAAAACAATATTACAAAACTGGTCTAATCTTCAGCAGGAATAATCCATCTGTCAGCTGTATTTAACCTTCTATGTTTGTTATGTTTCAACCCTGGAGATTTGAAGACCCTACGTTGAAAGTAACTGGGATGCGCTGAAAATCTGACCTGCTGAAGAATGCACAATGTTCACTTGGCCTTGAATATAATTTTAGGTTATCCTCTCTTTACTGAACATAAACAAGCATGTTTAAGGTTTGATAAGCTTTACATCTGTTGAGGAGCTTTGCCTTTCATTTTTATCCAGAATGTTACAGTTTATGATATAGAATAAGTAATTTCATATTGATAAAAGTTATTATTTTCTTGAACATTCTCTCCTTGACTAGAGCTATAGTACCAAAATTCTCTGAAAATAAAACTTTACTTGAAGTTTTATCATTTTATGCTGCAAATGCCATCTACACTTAGAACTAATAATTATGATAGAATTATGTTATGCCAGTTATTTTGTCATTCTATGTGTCTCTGCAGGGTTCAGGCGCCTAGGCAGCGAGATATTTCCCTGTGGTACATTTGACTGGGGACACATAGCTGAAGTGACAGCTGCAGAGAAATGTGACTGTTCCCTGTGGGCAAAGAAAAGCATACACTGCCATGCTCACAGCTTTAATAACCAAATGCATGGAGGCAAAAGTAGTAATGAGTGTTGTGCTCAGTGTACAGTACATTCTTATGTAGCTACAACATGTAGAAGTCTGCTATAACATGGAGGAAATCCTGCAGGCTACTGTAGTCACATTTATGCTCCAGTATGTATTTTAGGTAATGTTTCCTAGACACTGTGAAGGGGGTAGTAGTCCACACACACCAATTATAAAGGCACTGCCCATTGTGTACTGCATTTTTACTGCCACTGACATGTCCTCTGGCCAGCCTGTTGCTGATGCCTGCCATATTGCCTGCTGTCTCATGTTCCCCTGGGGACCATGGACATTGTTTTTCCCCTGTGCATTTGGTTAATGAAGTTGTGGGCATGGTAACACATTCTTCTCTTTGCCCACAGGGAATTTGCAAACAGACATATTTCTCTGCAGCTGACTGTCACTTCAGCCATATGTCCCCAGTCAAATGTACCCCAGGGAAATATGTCACTGCCTAGGCGCCTGAACCCGTCTATGCACTTATTTTTCAAATGCAAACCAAGTATATGTAGAAATTTACAAAGTTACTTTAGCTATGATCAAATTCAAATGTTAACATGAAATTTTCGTTCTAATGATCAGCTGCCTGAAAGATGATCTAGTTCATAACATTTTGTGCATTTAAAAAAGGCATCTTTCAGTCAATGAATATTGTATACAAAACCACAATTTTATAGTAATATCACCTCTATCCATTATTCCTTGGACCATATAGTATGTTTGACCTTTGCCATGTGCAATTGCTGTCATATCCCTTGAATAAGCATATACAGTCAGAAGTACTGGTAATGGAAAATCTAGGAGCGGGGTTCTCAAATAATTTACATTTGTGGCAAGGTGCTGCCACAAAACTGTGACCAGGTTCACAGTAGAAGTAACTCCAAAAAAGGGTTGTTTTTTTATGCATACAAATAGAGGTCAAGCCTTTATGGCCCTCTAAATGCATATGCCTTCTCTGAAAAACACATTCAAAAGATAGCAAAGGGTGTCTGGGTAGAAGCATAAATTCAAAGTGCACGTTGTGAAATCCTTGCATGGACTGTCATATGCATATTCTTTATATAATTATACGTAAAATAGATATCAGTTAGCCAAGTGAATACCTGTCCTTTAAACATCACACTATATATAGTAGGTCATAAATCCACCTATATATCCACAGTTCTTTCAGTTTCCTTCTCGCACTGCTGTGAAAGGAGTAGTTCAAAGTAAACAAATGGGACAGAAAATGGACCACAGTCTCAGCAGGTTAATTAAAATACTATATAGCCAGACATCCTTTGCTGTGTTCAACACATGTAATCTGTTCTTAGCTTTCCCTGAGAGGAGGACACAGATGTCAATAGTAAACCGATTAGAATACACATTAATGATGACAGATAAGAGTACAAGTTGCTGACCAATATGCACAGCTGCATTAGAGGCTATCCAGCACACACACTTTCTGCAGGATAGACAGAAAGATGCTCATATTATGTTGGAATTTATTTATTTTACATTTGTTGACCGGGATTGTCCAACTGGATACATGTCCATTTTCAGCGGAGGCTTGGGGAGAAAAGCTCCAAGATAATAATTCACATTGAACATTTAGTAAATACTAGTTTCAAGCAGATTACATTCATAAGCAATACCAACATTTAACACATATAGTACTAACTTATTATAAAACACTTTTTACAAAACATAACATTATTTTCAAAGTTAAACATACATAACATTACATTCAGGTTTAAGACACACTGAGCAGCAGTTATACAATTTACCCTTCCTGAAATGGAGTGGCAGAAAAAAGTTAGGAGTGGTTGAAGGTAAGGCACCTAAGAAATAGAGAGGTCACTAGTCAAGGCTAGTGCAAGAACATAACCAATGAGTTTTTAAGTATTTCTTGAGTTTGTTTTTGAATTGAGTTAGTGAGGGTTCTAGGGTCAAGTCAGCTGGGAGTCTATTCCATATTTTTCCAACAGAGTTGGCAAACAGAGAGTCCCCAGCTGAGTAATTAGAATTGTATGTTTGAACTAGGAATCTAGTGGATGATCACAGTGGCTGGGTGCTGGTGTAGGGGCTGATAATATTTTTTAGTGCAGGTGTATTTTCTGGTTGGTAAATGACTTTATGTGCCACTATTAGCTGGTTGAATTGCAGCAAATTGGTTAAATGGGAGGCTGCAGTTACATCGTTCACTTCCTTGACAAGCGTGTTCATCCATCCATCCATTAATTCATTAGTTAATTAATTAATTAACCAAATAATAATTTTGTTCCTTTATTCATTTCCAATTACCTGCTTATTTCAGTTTAGCGCCAGTAGGGAGCCAGAGCCTATTTCAGCACTTGGCTCATCTGTGATAATTTATTTGGTGCTATCGACTGTTTGGGGCAGCTTTCATTTCTTTACATTTAGCCTGTGAAATGACATATGTGTCACAGAATCTGGCTCCCACCCCTAACGTGAAGGTTTCTTGTCTAGGCTGTATGACTAAAATCAGGTGCTCACAAATATTCAAAGGTTGTCCTTCTAACCCAGATATTTGCTGGATCACATATGTTGCGTGTTTTAAAATTAACTTAAAGCCCACTGTAATTATACTTCTTATTGTAACTTGCATTGTTTTTAAACACTTGTACATGGAGTTACATTCATGGTCCCTTAACTGGTGCAATGTAACCAATTTGCTTTACCTGTTGATCAAAATAAAGCAGGAGGTAGTCTGTGATGTTCTTTGACTGCTACCCTTTTAATAATCACTGCTTAAAGGGACAGTTATTATATTAGGGTTTGAAAGGCCAGAGGCTACAGTTTATTTTAAAGATATATGTGCTCTGTGGCTTAGCATCACATTGCTTGCTGCTGGATTTTGTCAGTGTTCAAATTGTGATGATATGTATTCTTGCTGCTACAACTGCACACTATTGATTTCATCTTAGTACATTGCAAAATATTTTTTCAAGCAGAATATTTTTCTCAGTCTATGTGTGCATACATGCATCCAGCTGTTGTCCCCTTAATTTTGATTTGAGAGAAGTCAGGGATTTCAGAAATGCGAAGGTGGCTGGGATTTTTATATATTCCTACGAGTTCCCTTCCCTGTTGTGGAATGGACTTTGGGTGTGCTGCTGTTAATATTTATGTTTACCATTCATGCCCTTCCATGCATGTCCATGTTATCCACTGTGTGCTGCACATAGTACCCACGGACTTGGCATTTAATCTTTTATTTTAATTAACTTATCATTTGATG
This sequence comes from Protopterus annectens, assembly GCF_019279795.1. Classification (NCBI taxonomy): domain Eukaryota; kingdom Metazoa; phylum Chordata; order Ceratodontiformes; family Protopteridae; genus Protopterus; species Protopterus annectens. Next base: position 970,471,022 of record NC_056727.1, on the reverse strand, counting down.
ATCAGATTAATCCTATAAGGCTAGTAGCTTCTTTTCAGTGGATATCTGAGGAAGTATTTATACTACTAGGTGAAATTTAGCCAGGTATCAGAGAACTTCCCCTACTCTTTTCTATAGCTGGGGGATCTTTTGTATCCATCTGAGCTACCAACAACTTAAGAAGATGGGGCCTCAATTTAACATCTCATCCAAAAGATGACACACTTAGAAGTTTAGCACTCCCTTTATGCTGCACTGCAGTGTTAGCAATCGATCTGCTTGGTGTGGGAATAGAAACCACTACTTTCTGTACCAAAGACAAGTGTGCTACCTGTTGCACTACTAAAAGTGGTCCTTTCCTCCATGTAAGATTATCCCAAAGTAGGAGTCCCCTCACACATGTCCACTGAGATAAATGCCACACATTCCTATTTCCTCAGCCAGCACTTCTGCTATTTAAGTTCAGAAACTGGACCCAGGTCACCAGTGGCATAGCCAGGCCCAGGACCTCTGTCTCACTGATATCGATAGACCAGTGCTTTTCATATTTAGTATGCATGGCAATATGTAGAAGCAGAAGTAATAGTAGTATATAGTTTAGTTACAAAAGAAGTAGAGAAAAGTGCATGGTTTATTCAAGCACAGACAGGTCTTTAATGTCCCAAAATGTCTCTATAGAATATTTCTATTTGATACATGTTATGATTTTGATTGCATGCAAATTGCAATTAGAATATGTAACTGATAAGTCAGGGATTAGGTAAGAACATCCAAATGTTTGAAAGCATTTTTTTTGACATTTTTGCTGTTCAGTAGGATTTTTCTTCTGTCTGTTCTTCTGTACTCCTTATTTGTATTTTTATCTAGTATATCATAAGAAGTTTCAGCCCATACTGACGTTGTCTGGTATGTTCAAACAATGACCTTCTACCTTTCTATTTTTTTGCAGAGAATAGATCCCCTGCCTATCTGTTGGAAGCCAGGTCATAATGTCAGATTTCTGTGTGCCTGTCAATCATCTGTCAGTAAGGGACATTTTGTTAGCACTTGATGACAGTGCTCTTATTTCTGACACCTTCCCTGCATGGCTAGGTTCTGTAGCCACTATGTGCTCAAGGGGCAGATATGCCACGAAAGGAAACAGAAGGTGGCTGTCTTATTACATTGTTTCTATGTATGTAAGTCATATAATATATATTTTGCACACTTCTTTCACTCACAATTTATAAACTTTTAAAACCTTTGCCAGATCACAGCATAATTTAATTAGTGCATGTTTCATATGATAAAGTGCACAGTGTTTTCCTTTTTGATGATGCTGTGATAACCTTTCAAATTAGGAGATAGTTTTCCTATTCGGTGCCATTAGCATGTAATGTTTCCTTCTTTACTACTTTTGAATCCTGTTTCAGATGTCACATTTCTGGATTTCTGATATCTGCTGTCAACATCGTAGGTCGATTCTTTTGTTAAGAGGCAGGAGAGAGGAGAGTGACATTTAAACATGTATAGAAGGAATTCAGGCATTAGCTGGCAATAAAAGTCAGCAAAGGCTGTCTTGTTGTGCAAAATTTCCAAATAAATAGCATGCATTATTAGTTATGCACAGTTGTTAACGTTTATTGCGTATTATTTATTATTATACGTTTATAAGATTTTATAATGTTGAGTATTCAGTTTTGCAATATGTTGCTTACTGTACAGTGTTATTACCTGTCTCTGTTTTAACTATGTATTCTGCACTTCAAAAGGGAAAAAAATACTACTGACACGATGGTGTATAGTAATGCTGACACAATTCCTCTAACACGCGAGTAACGGATTGTGGTTTTTGTATAGTAATGCTGCCCAAATGGTGTGCAAGGCTTTCCCTCCAACCTTACAACTAGTCAATACATTACCTATCATACTGAACGTACAGATGATCTATACAGAGGAAATCCAAGATGTTTAATCACAGTAATCTGAGTACCATGGCCAAAAATACACTTGCATGCAGACAGACCTGGATGCATACAACCAAGGATACTATACTGATGATCCTTCAGGAAAAAGCAGTAGCAGAGGTGAGCCTTAATAATCTACCTTTTCATAATAACTGGATTGCTCAGTCACTATCAAGGGATAATAATTTAGTTGATTACCAGCAAGGGAAAGAATCCCCTGAGCAGCAGTTACCCACTTTTCTAATTGTACTTGTTGTTGGACAAGCAGACAACAGTGTATGGTGTGGTAATTCTAAAACAATGTCATCATGAATGTATTTTTACAGCTTTGTCTTATTGCTGCACTGCTCATACCCAACTTTAAACAGCCAACATGACGTAGATTGATTGCTGATAATAACATTGATTGCTGATGATAACATTGATTGCTGATAATATTGATTGCTGATAATAACATTGATTGCTGATAACATTGATTGCTGATGATAACATCTTTCTTATTGTTATGCTAATCATAAAACACCAGTTTTAAACCAAATACAGTAAGTACCATAAGCCTGTAATGTTCTTAATGTTAAATAATCATTTATTTGTTAAGCTGTGATTTTATGCCACATTTCTTTACAGAGATTCATTATCTCTTCCTTCCATATACCATGCAGTATGAGTGCTCTTGATGTTTGTTTGTTTGTGTCTTTCGGCTTTTCCCGGTTAGGGGTCACCACAGCGGAACTCCGTTCTGCTAATGCTTGGCATTTGATTTTTACATACCGGCTTTCCAGGCCTGAAGCACAACCTTCAACAAAGGTACGCCCATTCACGCAGGTCTCCACGCAGAAGACGCTCTAGCTGAGAATCGAACTGGACAGCGTCTTACTGTCTTGATGTAATGATGATATTTAGGATACTCAGCCTGACAAGTTTTTGCTGCCTACTTTACATCTCTGAACATACTGCATACCTTGACCTGGCCATAGCTTTTGACACAATTTTCTTGCTCAGGCATAGTAGAAAACCTAAATAAACTGTGACTAGATAGTTATGTCACCTTCTGGATTGCCACCTAGCTCAGAAATGGGATGCAAGAAATCAATATAGGGGAAGTTACTTCTACAAAGAGACCATTGACTAGTGGAGTCCCCCAAGGTTCTGTGTTGGGACCTCTCCTGTTTGGCATCTACATTTATGAAATAAAAGCCACTCCAAAGAGCTCTGGCTGACTAGGTTTGTGGATGTCTGCAAACTATGAGCAATCATTGAATCTCCAAATGACTTTGCCATCCTGCAGGAAGGTTTATTATTTATTTACTTATTGACAATTGTTTACCAAGAAAGTCTAATGTCACAGGTGTCATTTTTGTAGCGGAGGCCCAGGAAGAAAAACTCCAAGGTATTGTATTTTAATGTAATCAGTATTTACAATAACACATTTTATATTGTGCTTTCAGTGAATACATTGCAAAATAAAATTTATATTGATATTCACAAACATTAAATTTATAAACCAAGTATTGAGGCTTTACAGATAAAACAGTGGTGTATAAGATAGGTAGGAGTAATTTAAGAAATATAATACAGTGAGATATTACAGGAGGTAAGTGAGTCTGAATTAGAGACGTAGTGATGGAATAGTAATTTGGATATACTAATTAGAAGTAGGTATAGTAGTTTAAGAAGTACAATAAAGTGAGGTATTAGAAGGGGATACACAGTTTAAGACATTTAGTGCTTTAAAGGGAGGTATAAGAAGTTGATGAAGGGTTTTAGAGAGCTGTGTCCCAAATAAGGATCAGGGACAATGTCAGGAGGCAGAGAGGAAGTCTTTTAGTAATGGTTGAAAAGATGAAGGTGTGTGATAGACCTGACTGATATAGGAATTTTATTCCAAGTTCTAGCTACACTATTTGATTACAGACTGACCGCAGCAGCCCTTTTTGGTTTGTAGATTGTAAGCAGATGTGTATTATTTGACTGAAAGGGATGATTTGGAAGACAGTATTGGGCCCTATTTTTTGTACGTGGGGTAACTTCAATCATGGTATTATTTAATGGAGACATTTTAAATTTGTTTTTTTTTTCAGGGAAATGGGATTTTGGAAAATGAGAAGTAATTTAATTTTTGGGGGATTTAGCAGCAGGTGATTATACTGTAGCCAAATTTCAACAAAGTTAAAGGCTTCTTGAGTAATTCTCTGAAGATGTGTTAGGTAGTCATAAATGCATATTAGGGTAGAATCATAAGTGTATTGTATGAGGGAAGCTTGCTGAGAGAATTTATGCAAATTGTTAGTGAATATATTAAAGTGTAGAGGGCCAAGAATGGAGTTCTTTGGCACATTAGTAATGACAGGAAGGAAGGGAGAAAAAATGGAGAGACATTTAACTAACTGGTATCTATCAGTTAACTAGCTGATAATCCATAGTAGTGTGGGTTGTGATAGCCCAAGGGAAGACAGTTGGTAGAAAAGCTTTTGGTGAGAGACTAGATCAAAAGCTTTAGAGAGGTCAAGAAATGCAGAGGAAACAAAGTTTGCCTTTGTCTCCGGCTTTGTTAATACTATTTGTGGTAGTGATATGGGTGGGCCTAAAACCGTGATGTGTGGAGGTCAGGAGCTTTACTTGAAGAATATGTTAAGAATTTGTTTGTGAATGCACTTTTCCAGAATTTTTGAAAAAGAGGATAATATGGCGATAGGTCTGAAATTGATTATATCAGACGAGGTTCTTCCTTTATGAATGGGGATAATGAATTTTTCCCAAGAAAAGGAACATATGATTCCTTGATAAACCTATCAATTAAAAGAGCCACAGGAGAGGCTGTGAAACTGACAACCAGCTCAAAGTGTTCTGGTGGGAGATAATCTACTGAATGAGAACACTGTTTCAGTTTAAGAAGAAGTTGACTTAGTTGTTCAGGATATAAGAAATTATGTGACCTAACTTTTGACCAACATTTGTCCATTGTTGTATGAAAGTCCTATATTGCACAGATTATAAACAAAGGGATTGTGACTAGATCTAGGAATGCAATTGTCCCCTTTACTCAGATCTCAGTAGGCCTGTCATTGAATATAATGCTCCCTTTGACAGGTATCTGTCCTGATATACACAGGTACCTTACTAAAATGATACAAGGCCTAAACAATATGTCTTATATGGACCTACTCAAAGTCCTGTCACTGTACTTGGTATCCTACAGACTGCTAAAAGGTGACCGGTATGTGGCATACAAGGTATCCTCTGACCCAGTACTGATGGATTTACTGCACATGAGTCAAATGGAATCTGAAATGCTCAGTCTAGAGATATAAACCTCTTCAACAGCATCAAAAGAGCAGTTTGTATGGACAGCTATATCTCACAGAGGATACTGCTGCTCTTGAACAGACTCCCCATCCACATAAAACAAAATATTCACACACAACTTGGATCTCTGGATTGGAAAATGGAAATTGTATCCTTTCCCTCTTAAATCATGGAGTTCTGCAAGCCATAAATCATGTCGGACATTAAAGTTCATTTTTTATTATGTAAAATAACCCACCATCACTAACAAGTTAGTTAGAGCAATGGGTTAATGCTGTTGCTTTTGGTATCAATAGTGCAGGTTTCAAACCCCTTTTCCCATTGTTCTATACATATTTTTTCTGAAAATACTTAAGAAATATTTCCAGCTATCCCTGGTGTCTAGTGGTGGTGGTGCAGAAGACTAATACTTTCTGTGGGAGTTGAGAGGGTGCTTTACTAACTTTCAGGCACACTGTATTGAGAATCCCTGGTGGCTAGTGTTCCTCTGATGCTAAGTGCTATTAAGGCACAATGTTTAAGCATTATTCCTGGTGCCTAGTATTCCTACCACCCAATCTTGCAGGATTTGCTTGTTAGTCTAGGGGAGAGTAGAGGTATGATGGTCCTCCCAACCTCACAAACACACACACACACACACACACACACACACACACACACACACACACACACACACACGCATGCACACACAAACTTTCCAACCAATCATAGTCATCAATTCACCTTCTCTCCACACACAGTTTCCTTTTCTTATCTCTACCTCCAAACCCTAACAATATCCCAGACCAAATTTATCTGAATACTGATACTGTTAGGGAAAGGGATTTTCGTAAGTTAATGTATAAGTTTAAGGGCGTAGGTAGAGAAAGGGTTGGTTAGCATGCAAGCATTATAGCCATTTTATTGACAGTATACACCTTAGATGTCAGATTGTGATTAAATAAAAAAAATAAATAAAAACTAATTGTCACAGTGATGCATTTCAACTTTTTTACTTAAATACACACAAGTCTTGCCAAGCCAAACAAATGACTCTTTAACTGTGATCAAATGACAGAAGGTCTCAGTGAGTTTCACTGATGCACTACCTTTATGCCTACTACTGCTTTATTGACATGGTATAGTACAGATGTCTGATTGTGATCACATGAATGAATTCATAAATAATGGTCACACTAATGCATTTCAGTTTGTTGCTGGAAGACACATACTGTGAAACACAGTTTACTTCATTACACACACACACACACACACACACACACACACACACACACACACACACACACACACACACACACACACACACACACACACACTCATGCCCACCAAGTGGATTGGCTAGACTGGGCTTCCAAGTTCCTGAAAACTAAGAAAAAAAAAAAACATGCCCTAACTGCTCTACAAACTGGCTGGCACATGTCTGCAGAATATGTTCAGTGTAATTATCAAATATTATTAAAAGTCATTCTTCCCAAACTCACTCACAACAGTCTGAACTTTCATTTTTGCTTTCCTTTTGACCTACATCAGGCACCATCCACTTGATGCAGAGTGTGTAAATGGGAAATGATTGTTTGCTGCTTTGTCTAGCAGCATAATCAGCTCCCATTGTAGCATATCTGTCTCTTAAGAAACTGCTGAAAATATGTGCTATGCATAACTGCTTTATTCTCAGTAGGGGAAAATGTCTAAATGCTCAGCTATTTTGAAAATCAGCTAAGCTAAGTCAGGACTGCTTTTTTAAAGAGAAGAAATCCGAATTCTGCATGTGTAGTAATGTACGTCACTGCATGCACAGTGTTCCCTGCCCTGAAATGGAAAAAATGACTATTTTCTAAAAATCTGAGTTAAATCTTAAAATAAATATATTTAACAGCATTATTCATTGGAAGATTGCAGCCCAGCAGCCAGTACCATAAGCAACCCATAGTTAGAATTGTTGTTGCTTTCTGATGCCAAACAGGTTTGGCATACATCTTTCAAATATATCTTTAGCTTTCTTATTTCAGCCTGGAAATACTATTACAAGCTACTGATTCCACATCTGTGCATGTTACTATGATGTTTTAGTTTGTAATTGTTCTATAGTAAATGATAATGTTTCATTACTTATTTTGTTTCCACAAACTGCTTTCTAAGTTGTATGGATCATGTCTCTAACACAAAACAAGTGATTACATTATTGAATGTTTTATTACTTCTTTTCTAACAAGAAGTCTCTAGTTATTATTAGACAAAAACAAGGATATATCTTCTTGAAACTTTGAGGTGTATATTCCAACTGCTCTGAGTTTAAGACTATTTTCCTGTTCAAAGTTTTATTTTGCACTAACAGCTTTTCAGAGACATGCTTGTTTCAGACATATGAGATACACGTTTTGCAAGAACATTCCTAGAACCCTCTGTAACTTTTGTTTGTCTTCAAACTATTGCATTCTAGCCCCTGGATTCAGCAAGCCCTGCACAGTGTACAGGACTAGGGCAGGAGCTCCAGCAGGCAATATGTCTGCTGTGCGAACCAGGAATAAGCTGCAGGGACGTGCACAAGCGCTCCTGCACTAGTCCTGCGTGGACTCGGCTCCAGTATGCAAATTACCCCATTTGCAGGTGAAAACCATGCAAGCAAGGTGAATTTGTGATCCAGGAAGCTATCAGCCGGCAATGCAGGACTAGTGTAATCTATAGAAATGTACTCAGTTAGTAACCAAGTACATTTCTGCAAACTACAAAACGGAGCTATGACAGCTCCAGATAAAGAATGTATATTATGTTGAAAGCATACCAATGGCCATTGGCATGGTAAACAGTTGTAAAAAAAAAAATAATAACTTTTATTTTTTTTAGCAGATTTTGGCTGTTTAAGCGTAGGGCAGTGGCACGCAAATGGGATCAGGTGAAAAAAAAAAACTAAAATAAGCATTCTAACCAAAATCATTATTTTGCCATTATACTCAATGGCAGGCAGAAGACAATGCGGCCAGTGAATAGTGGTTGCTAAGGGGGAAGGCCCAGTGTGTGACCTGTAACTATACATTAGCAGGCAATCCTATGCAAATGAGGAGAATGATACTGAATCCCAGATTTCCCCTCATTGCTAGTCAGCACCCAACAGTGTAAGGTCAGGAATAGCTTGGTGCAAGCTTAGGAGTTAGTTGACATCATAGGGTAGTGTGTCAGGCATACTGTAAGAGGATTGGAGCCCCGTGGTTTGGGTTTGCCCTTAGCTTAGAGCTAAGCAAGGGGGTGTTCCTGAGGCTGCCTAGCACCCTTTACATTGCCTAAGCGGGTGTGCGTGCCGCGCACCAGGTTTTAACGGAAAAAAAAAAGTAAACTAGGAAATAGCAGCCCTGTGCACATTTGAGCACTGTGTTTGTGTGGTGCACCTCTGGGCATAAACAGGAAGGCAATGGGAAGGGAAAACAGCAGTAGGAAGGTAATCAGAGAGAACTAGCATAGCTGGCAGGTGCAATGTATCAGAATCAGCCAATTACACAGGCAGCAGACCAGCCCAGCCCTGAACACTACTATAAACTATGGAAACAACTTTCCCTCTGTTTTTTCCCACATACTCTACAGCACCGGTGTATACAAGTGGGGAAATTTTAACAAACAAAAACAACAAAATGATAGGAGCTGCAGTAGCTATCATACATCAACATGTGGAAGAGGCCGAGGGTGGTGAGGATGAGAATGTTGTCAACCAACCCAAAGTGAGGAGACAGAGAAGAGTGTACAGACCCAGGGTAACCTACCAGGGGCTACATGAGCTGGAGATAATGGAGCACTATAGGGTGGACAGGGACCTCCTACAGCAAATTGTTGAACTGTGCTGGCCACGCCTGACACACAGAACTAACAGAGGGTAACCCATCCCAGTGGATGCCAAGGTATGTGTAGGCCTAAGAATACTAGCCCAGGTACCTTCCAAAGGCCAACTGGGGATATCATGGGGATCTCACAGGCATCAGCATCCAGGGTACTCCACCAGTTTCTAGATGCCATGTCAGCACATGCCGGTGAGCATGTATACTTCCCCAACACCCGTTAGGCATTGCCAGTAATATGCATCTCTTATACCAAATAGCAGAATACCCTGAGGTAGTGGGTGCTATAGCCTGCACACACATATGCATCAAAGCACCACCTGGTGAGTGGGGTATGGTCTACATCAACTGTAAGGGCTTCCCCTCCATCAACTGCCAGGTCATCTGCGATGCCCAGAGCATAATAATGAATGTGTGTGCTGGCTGCCCTGGAAGCTATCATGATGCCAACATCTGGCATCTGATGCAGCTGTACCAGAGATTTGCTAATGGAGACATCCCTTATGATCAACTAGCGGGGGATCCTGGTTATGCACTGGAGCCGTGGCTGATGACACCAATCAGAAATTCACACACACCCAATCAAGAACTCCATAATGAGGCACATGCACAGACCAGAATTATAATAGAACATGTGTCTGGGATGCTGAAGTCACGGTACCGGTGCCTGGTCACATCCGGTGGAGCCTTGCAGTACTCCCCAACTACATGTACTGAAATTGTCATCCTATGTGCCATGTTACACAATATGATCCTGTGGAAACCGCTGCAGCAGGAACAGCATGGGGCAGGGCCACACAGCCCCCCACCATTGCCAAGGCCTGCACAGGCACAGAGTGACTCAGAGGAGGAACAACCTGAGCTTGCCCCAGTAGGCAGAAGGAGGCGTGCCCAGTATGCCCTAGCCTTGGCAAAAAGGCAACGCATAGCACATACACTGACACAGGAGGGACCCAGGGAATGACACCTCTCTCTGACTCGCACATACAATAAAAGGGATGCTAAACATGACACTACCTGTGCTCAATCATGTATAGGGAGTGTACTATGTGCATCTGACATAGGCAGCCCTCCAGAACCATCATCAATACTGGCACACCCACACGGTAAGTCACTCTTCTTACCAATTGCTGAATGGAGTTGTATGTGTTGTTACTTGTATCTACAGTATGCACGTGAGCATGCAAAGAAATCGGGTGGCTGAATGGGATGCCGGCAGATAGTAGACACCTATAGTGGCAGCATGTGATCTGTAACAGATACTAGTGTCACCATAGTAGCTAGTACTACACATGTTGACAAAACCCACTGCAGGAAATGTGCTGGGCCACATGTGTGTCCATATGACGCACACATGCCAGTCAGGGAGGTTCACATACCCAACAACAGTCTCAGCCAGCAGGATAGGTGTAGACAAACACAAACAAAGGCCATGCTAAGGCCACTGAATCATGGCTATGGGTAACCCCCCCCAGGCCTATACAGACAGACCACATCAGGTCAGGTAGTGGGATGTGAGTTCTAAAAGGTAAGAAGTCAGAAACTGATATGTAGGTCAGTAAAACCTAAGACCTGTAGTACATTGATATGCCTCTAGTCAACATGATAGGTTACAATACAGAATGAAATGGAGTGCCTGTCATACCAGTACAGTCATAGGTAATATGTACAAGTGTCACATGTGTCCCCCAATCCTATGTAGAAATATAGAAACAGTCAGGAATGCCCCCCCCAAATCCTATGTAGAAATGTAGAAACAGTCAGGTGTGCCCCCTCCAATCCTATGTAGAAATGTAGAAACAGTCAGGTGTGCCTCCCCCAGTCCTGTGGAGAAATGTAGAAACAGTCAAGTGTGCCCCTCCCCCAATCCTGTGTAGAAATGTAGAAACAGTCAGGTGTGCCCCCACCCCCAATCCTATGTAGAAATGTAGAAACAGACAGGTGTGCCCCCCCAATCCTGTGTAGAAACGTAGAAACATTCAGGTGTGCCCCCCAATCCTGTGTAGAAATGTAGAAACAGTCAAGTGTGCCCCCCCAATCCTGTGTAAAAATGTAGAAACAGTCAGGTGTGCCCCCTCAATCTGGTGTAGAAATGTAGAAACAGTCAGGTGTGCCCCCCAATCCTGTGTAGAAATGTAGGAACAGTCAGGTGTGCCCCCTAATCCTATGTAGAAATGTAGAAACAGTGAGGTGTTCCCCACCCCAAACCTATGTAGAAATGTGGTAACAGTCTGGTGTGCCCCCCAATCCGATGTAGACACATTGTAACAGTCAAGTGTCCACCCAAATCCTAAGTAGAAATGTAGTAACAGTCAGGTGTGCCCCCCCCCCACAATCCTATGTAGAAATGTAGAAAGAGTCTAGTGTGTCCCCCCAATCCTATTTAGAAAAGTAGTAACAGTCTGATGTGCCCCTCCAATCCAATGTAGACACATTGTAACAGCCAGATGTGCCCAACCCCACTCCTATGTAGAAATGTAGTAACAGTCAGGAGTGCACCCCCTCCAATCTGATGTAGACATGTAGTAACATGTATGTGTAGATATAATACCAGTGGAGCACATATGACCTGAGATGGCCAAGGTAGCAGGATAGATTGTAGCATTTGTACAATATGCAGGTATGCACGTGTTAGGTTGTTGTGTGTTTCATATTGTGTGAGAGTGATCAGTATGTATGCATGTTGAGGTTTGACCTGGTGACTATTGCCCACTACTGCTAATGAAAGGGCCAAGCCCTCACAACTGCAGTGCCAAAGACAATGTTCCCCAGTATAACACATGCTAGTAGTAATCTACTGTAAATGTATGGTGGTAATATGTGTCACCATCTGAAAGATGGACATGGCATGACTGTTGGGCTAGATATACAAGCACTACACAGGGAAAAGTACCCCAGACATACAGTGTATAATGTGTAACCATGAAATGGACACACCCTTGGAATTGTACACACATGTATGCTTCACATTATCTGGGCTTGTAGTAGGGAATGCCGCTGTCGTCTGGTCAAACCCTTGCAGATCACAAAGGTGAGAGAACTGATGTACTGTGAAATGGCTGATGTTCCTGCACAAGCTTGCATAACTGGAATGCCCCATGCATATATGTGAGTCAGATGCAAGTAGTGTCCATAGCATACATGCACCCAGCTCACCCAAACACCACCCACAGGTACCTCTTCAGTCTTATTCCTGCTGTTGGGAATGGGTACAATATGACCTCCACCCGTGTACGGCAATAGTGAAAGAATGCAGCATGCAATGCAGATGTACCATGTAGGTGTGTCCCTAGCTGTAAGCAGCACCCTGCCAGCATCCACACCACCTGATCAATACTGATAGAAAGTATTGGCATGAACACCAAGCACACCTACCCTATCACCCCAGGGGAATATACTGTATGGCAGTCTGGGGCTGTAGGGGTGACAGAATGCAATGGCCTGCTACAGCTGGCCTGCATCACCACCAATGGCCTACAGGCCTCTGCTAAAGGCCTGCATCTCACCAGTACTGCCAATGTATGTTATGTCATGGACACCCAAATAACAACATAACACACTCCACATAAGCTATATGCAAGGCCATGTGGAAAAGGACAGTAACATGTTCACCATGTCCCACTGTGTGAACTGTGGACCAACACCAAAACACAGCTCTGATGAGGTGATAACTATAGGGAAAGTATCAGAGAATGTATGCATAATGTATGGAAGAGGATTGAATAATAGAGGGGGGTGGTAGCATGGGCAGCATGGGATGTGCAAAATCCGAAACACAGCCGTGTGCACATACTATCCCTGGCTGCAAACACAAACATGGGTGGCTACAAACCTGCCCGTATATCACAATAGGGGTAATGTCCTGACTTATGACCCCCTGCCTTTGGGTAACCTGTGTGAATCTGTACAGCTGTGAGGTATTGCCACAGCAAGATAAGGCCATACTGTCATGTTGATGGATGTACAAGTATGGGATCCTCTGCCATCACTGTAATAAGGTGCTGAACTGGATACACAGACCCAGCAGCAAGTGTCTATAGCTCCCTAGCATAACTTTCTATGAATATGTAGGCATTTGACCACAATACTGGACACAGCTGCATTCACCCTGTGTTCCCCAGGACATCACTGCGAGCAAAATTGTCTACCTGACATTACTTGAGGATATAAAACATCACAGTGTATAACAGTACACATGCCTGAATATCTTTGCTAACACCAATACCATGTAGCAGAAGCAGCACAGACACAATCACCTAAAGTACATACTATCCCTTGCACAGTTTGACTCCATATTGCCAACTGATCTACAAATATCCTGCAGAAACAGTTTGCTAGCTGTAGGTGTAGAACACAAAGGTCTGCACTGGAGTACAATCTACCTGTAATGGATCCACACATTCAATACAGAAGGGCATACTGGGCATGCTCACACACTTAAAGAAATGAAGCCCATGTCTGGCAAAAACAGTGGACCATACATATCTGACAGTTGCAGATATTAGTGCATACACTCCACAGTATGCACCAGTCATGCTTTGCACACACATTGGATAAGAATACACACATATATCCAAGGACAACATACTATAATATGCCAAAAGTACATATACATAGATGTGTGGAAGAGAGTGACAGTGACAAAGAGCCTTCCATCATGAGGCCTGTCCCACCCAGCACACAGCCAAATGGCTACAACCACATGATGTGTAAATGTCACTCGCTGTAGAAATTAGCCACTGGTATCCCTCAGCATTAAAGACTCTGTGGTGCTAGTGCCAGCTGTGCACCATGACTGTACAAGGCAGTAGTCATCTAGCAGTTGTATACACATACCAGCGGAATATAAACCTGCGTGTGCCTGAGTGTGGTGTGTCTAGCTCTAGATGAGTAGGTTATGGCCCATGCACACACACTGCCCTCCTCATAGCCCTACTATGGCAAGCCTGCGGATGTCATTCACTTTGAAATACACCTTTGAGAAAGGAGTAGCCCAGTAATCTCTGTGGCATGTCCTAGAACTGTGTAATGCTGTAGTGTGATAAACTAGTTAGGTAGGAATTTTAATCTCAGACATGGCAACTATGTGTTTGTGTGTGTCTGTCTGTGTAGGGAGCAATGCTTTTTAGGCTAGTCACACTCACTACAATTCAAATGCTCTACTTTGCCAAACCTGCTGATGTCAATCACTTTGAAATACACCTATGGGAAAGAAATAGCCCAGTAATCTCTGTGGCACATCCTATAACTGCGTAATGCTGTCATATGATAAACTAGTTAGGTAGGAGTTCTAATCCCAGACATGGCAACTGTGTGTGTCTCTGTCTCTGTAGAGAGCAATGCTTTTTGGGCTAGTCATACTCACTACAATTCAAATGCCCTACTTTGGCAAGCATGCTGATGTCATTCACTTTGAAATACACCTTTGGGAAAGAAATAGCCCAGTAATCTCTGTGGTGCATCCTATAACTGTGTAATACTGTAGCGTGATAAACTAGTTAGATAGGAGTTTTAATCCCAGACATGTGTGTGTCTCTGTCTGTGTAGGGAGCCATGCATTTTAGACTAGTCACGCTCACTACAATTCAAATGCCCTACTTTGGCAAGCCTACTGATGTCAATCACTTTGACATAAACCTTTGGGAAAGGAATAGCCCAGTAATCTCTGTGGTGCATTCTATAACTGAGTAATGGTATTGAGTGCTAAACTAATTAGGTAAAATTTCTAATCCCAGACATGGCAACTGTGTGTGTGTGTCTCTGTCTGTGTAGGGAGCAATGCTCTTTAGGCTACTCACACTCACTACAATTCAAATGCCCTACTTTGGCAAGCCTGCTGATGTCATTCACTTTGAAATACACCTTTTGGAAAGGAGTAGCCCAGTAATCTCTGTGGAGCATCCTATAAATGCGTAATGCTGTAGTGTGATAAGCTAGTTAGGTAGGAGTTATAATACCAGACATGGCAACTGTGTGTGTGTTTGTTTGTGTGTGTGTGTGCGTGTGTGCATGTGTGCGTGTGTGCGTGTGTGTGTGTGTGTGTGTCTTTGTCTGTGGAGGGAATAATTGTTTTAGGCTAGTCACATTCACTACAATTCAAATGCCCTACTTTGACAAGCCTGCTGATGTCATTCACTTTGAAATACACCTTTGGGAAAGGAGTAGTCTGTTAATCTCTGTGGTGTGTCCTATAACAGCTTAATGTTGTAATGTGATATAGTAGTTTGGTAGGGATGTTATTTCCAGACATGACAAGTGTGTGTGTTTGTTTATCTGTGCAGGGTGCAATGCTTTTGAGGCCATTCACAGTCACTACAACCACCATTGACCTACTTTGGCAAGCCTGCTGATGTCATTCCCAGTGAAATACACATTTGGGAAAGGCATACACCAGTAATCTCTGTGGTATGTCCTCTAACAGCGTAATGTTATAGTGTGATATAGTAGTTTGGTAGGGGTTCTATTCCCAGACATGGCAAGTGTGTCTGTGTAGGGTGCAATGCTTTTGAGGCCATTCAGAGTCACTACAACCTTTATTTACCTACTATGGCAAGCCTGCTGATGTCATTCCCAGTGAAATACACCTTTGGGGAAGGAGTACTCCAGTAATCTCCGTGGCGTGTCCTATAACAGCATAATGTTGTAGTGTGATATAGTAGTTTGATAGGGGTTCTATTTCCAGACATGGCAATTGTGGATGTTTGTGTGTTTGTCTGAGTAGGGTGCAATGCTTTTGAGGCCATTCACAGTCACTACAACCTCTACTGACCTTTTTTGACAAGACTGCTGATGTCATTCCCAGTGAAATACAACTTTGGGGAAGAAGTAGTCCAGTAATCTCTGTGGCATGTCATATAACCACATAATGCTGTAGTGTGATAAACTAGTTAGGTAGGAGTTCTAATCCCAAACATGGCATCTGTGTGCATCTGTGTTTGTCATTTGTATCCTGTGTGGAGGTGGCTGTGAGTGTGTAACAACTGGACTCATTGTGCAGCGGGTTTTGCAAATTTCTTATATGGTGGCCCTATTATATGTCACAATGTCCACCTTACAAGGATAACAGATATCAAATAGCTGAGAGGCTGGGGTGCCAATCCATGCCCCTACATGTGACATCAAGGCCTGGTGAACAAAGTAAGCAACCCTTGTATTACCCAGAGAACTCTTTCAACCCATGCCTCATATGCAAACACACTTGCCTAGGCAACAACCGCTATTTTGGCAGTACCCTGCATGTTGCAAACAGATAGTAAGCAGTGGACTACAGAGGGCATGGCACCCTGTTCATCAGTACAATGGGCATGTACTTGCAGACAGTGCACCTTCACTATGTTTCCCACTGGATGCCTGCAACAACTGTGGTGCCATCAAATATGACCCACAAAGTACCATGCCTTAAACACATGCCCTGTATGGACAGATGCCACTGACACTAGATAATACCTGTATCATGCTATCAATGTAGGTGCAGGGTCAATCTTCTGTCCATTACCAGTTCCCATCACATGAGACCAGGAGTGGCACATCTGATGATAACAATCTGTGTACACAACATGGGCCAGACACCCCACGTACAGTTCATGTGTCACTGAACATGCATGTGCGATGTGTGCACATCCCAGAAGCCATCCATGTCATGGACTAAAGAACACATACATGGCAAGCATTGCACAGCACTGGCCACACACAATAGTAACCCAGGTTACTGGATGGTGAATACAATACCTACCTGTGTGGGCCAGTCCAGACACTACACCCCTGAGCCACACAGCAGACTATTGTCATGTGGCCTGATACCAAGGTATACCCTTCACCTAGCCTTGTATAACCTTCGGGCACAGTCAACCACTACACACCCATAAAGCAATGCACCCATGCATGTCAGTACTGGCACCTTGTGTCTGTGTATGTGGTGTATGATGCTTTCAAACACATTTAACCAATGAATGGAATGAGGAGTCATAAAACAGTGCAGATTTATTCAGCAAGTCAGCAAAAAATATATATTATTGCTCCACTCAGAGAAATAAAATGTTTTCGTCCAAACAATTTCAGACTTCTTCAGATGAATCACAAGTGCTGAACCCAACCCTTATATACAATTAGAAAAAAAATATCCAATTACAATAAAATAGGTTGTTAGATGTTCAATTTCAAAATGTTGTATAACAGTATACATAAAAATAGTATAATTAATACAAGTTTAAAAAAGCAAGCATTTAAAAAATAGTTAAAATCAACATTTCTTTTGAAAACCTTTATTATACAATTATTCTATAGTTTTGCAGACCTTAATTTTAATAGTGGTGCCAGGGAAATATGGTCATTAAGACCTGGAAATTTATTAGCTTCCAGGGTGACTTGCCAAAAAGTCTCCCTGTATTCGAGCTTAGTTTCCCAGGCTCCACCTCTAATTTCCTTGGGAACTGAATCAATAACACAAAATGTGAAGCTGGCCTCTGTACATTCCAAGGTGTGTTTAAACAGGGCATTTTTGGAGTTTTTATTCCTTACATCATTCATGTGTTCATACATTCTACATTTTAGTTGACGGTTAGTTTTACCAACATAGAATCTCCCGCAAGACCTACATGTCACCATTGAAGACATTCACACTCACTATAACTCCCATTGGCATAGTGAAGCATGCTGTCTGATGTCAGACACCTTCACATACCCTTTGCTCATTTAACCTCAGGATAACCCCTGTGGTGCTTGTGATACTTGTGCATTACTGTATTGTGGCAAACTAACTAGTTAGGAAGTGTATTCCTGACCCTGCCAAGTATGTTAATGTGTGTGAGTACCTGAGAGAGTGTGGCTGTGTTGACGCTGACATCTGTTCATGTGTACAGGCACGTGTACTACACCTACCGTATTGCTACTATGTCACTGTTGCAGATGTCACTCACCATCACATATACGTTTGGACAACTCCTTTACATGTAAGCTATGTGGTGCATGCAATGACTGCACAGACATGTGATAGCAATACATAGTCAGTCAGGGGTTTGAAACACCATACTGGTAGGTGTGTGACACAAACATGCTTAGGTTTTACTCTCCCACCCCTTCCCTGACTTACTTTGTCTCAGTCTGACTCTCTCACTCCCTCTCTGGTGGATGTGGAGAAGTACACCTGCTTTGCTTAGGCAACAGCTTGTGTTTTGTAAGTGATGCTCATGATCAGCTGATGACCTCTGCATGAATTGCAGTCCTTCTCTAGCTGATTGCATGTGGAACAGCTGTGGTAACATTCCCATAGCCAATTGCATGGAAACACACTCTAATATCTAGGAACATCATGTTGGTGTTGGGCCTTTTCATTCACTGTGAGCAAGACCTACATCTGGTGTTTGGCAAACAGCATCACAGATGGTTTTGGGATTTACCTCTAACAACATACACTGTGGAAACATGCCAACAAACAGGAGGGGGTGTGCCTGACATGACTACAGAATGTAAGTATTGCTATTTTGCATTTGGAGTAATGTTGGTTTAACAGGGTGTGTGTGGATATGGCTGTACTACATGTTTTAATACTTGTCATGACAGTGATATGTTTTTGATGAAACTCCATCTGTAGGGTAATCTGCAGACTGGACTGTGTGTGTAGCCTTTTGTTTCTTGTGTTACTCACAGAACACCTATCTGAGAACTGCAGAAGCATAGTGTGAGGATTGCAGTCAGTACATGGTGACAGCCATGAGAGTTACTGACTTCACATCCTTCATAGGACATATGTCACAACAAACTCTGGTATGACAGTAAATGTATGAGGTTATCACAGCAACATGCCAATATTGGGCCAGTGTTCATAACTCCAGCTACAAACCTATCAACCTTTGTACATATGTCATGCAGTAAGAGGTGCATATGTTCTGTACACCATTATTTATTGACATCATACCTGATAACAAGCCAGTCAGATATCAGACTGATAGACATGTTATGTATGGTAGGGGTTGCTTCTGAGGATATAACTTGGCCATTCTGTGGTTGTGTGTACAGTACTGGGGTCTGTGTACTTGGGGTGATTGTCAACAGTATGTGTATTGTGCATACGTACCTTGGGCTGTGCACAGACTGTAGTATATGCCATTGTTCTTGGTCCTGTTCTATCCAATGTTACATGCTGCTCCAGTGTATGGTACTCTATTGGCTCACATGTCTGTAGGGCCAGACACACACATGTCCCATTCCACAGACAGCCATTGGACCACACAGTGCCATGACCCAGTGTATGCAGGGTTAGTGTGAGTGGCACATATGAGGATGGTGTTTATCAGACAGTCCATATACTGTCATATTAAGTTTGTGTACCATATGTGGCTGTGTTTACATTGGTCGTGGGTATGCATTTTCCCACAGGTGTCTGTTACTCTGTGCTGTGACATGTGTGTAGAGCCCACTATAACAGCAGGTACATGTGTATTCCCCCATACAAAATGCAGTCCAGTGTTGTGGCAGTCTGCCTGTAGTTTACACAGTGCTTTGTGACATGCCTAGCAGCCTAGTGTAATTACCCAATGTGTTGTTATGTCCAGTTATTTGCAAGACATACTGCTGCCAGGCCACCATAACTATTGTGTATTTCTGACAAAGCATTGGGATTCTGTACAGATGTATGTCACTAACTACTGTGTAGTATGTGGCCATGTGACCCCTGCACCATCAGGTATTATGTGTCAGGACAGATTGGTGTGTGTGCATGCATAAACTGTGTGGGCATATGTAGTCCAGTATTTATGTGATATACCCATGTACATGGCTATTAACATCCACATTGGGAGGTGTGGTCCACATGTCTCACATGAAGGGGATATGTTTACACCTTTGTGCCAGACTGTCCACATATATTGGTCATATCTCTGTTGTAGTCCACAGGATCATTACTGTGCTAGCAGTGGTACTGTACTATGATGCCCTTAGGATGTCTGTCAGTAGCCAATGGTGCACATGTCAAAAGCAAATGTGACCTCCCACACACAACATCTGTTAAGACAACCCCTATTACAGTAGCAACAGTCTACATATATACCTGCAATACATACATGACTTCCCCTTGCATTAAGAGGTTGGGACTACTGGTGCTGAGGTAGGACTCCACTCCATGTTCTGGACATATGGTAAACATATATGTATATATATATTTATCCATATATCTATAGAGATATATACACATATATATCTACATACATATATGGATATATATATATGGATATATATATATATATATATATATATATATATATATATATATATATATTTATATATATATATATATATATATATATATATATATATATATATATATATACACCCAAATATATACATATACACAGCAGTATATGTCTACAGATATACAGCTATAGATACATATGTACATATACATATGGATATCTACATATATATCGACATAAATAGGTATATCTGAATAAATATGAATGTGCATATAGTTATAGATATCTACATATATATCAACATAAATAGGTATATCTGTACACATAGGATGTGCATACATATATGTCTATATGCACACACACACACACACACACATAAATGTATATATATATATATATATATATATATATATATATATATATATATAAAGAGATCTGCACATAGCCATATATATGATCTACTATACAGATGTGTAGACAGACATATGTATGAATATACATGTGTATGCACATGTAGACATATATCAACATATGTATATTTATACATCCATATTCCTGTCATGTTTAAACATTACGGTTGTGTATACCTTCCCAGATGTATCTCACCGTATGTATCTGATATGTGTACATTATGATATAACAATATATGTGATGCAACAGTAATATCAATAAGTACTACACAATTGTGGAAGTAAAAGCAATTGTTCAGTACTAATCAATATGTGCACTGACAGATATATTGGAAAAACAACTGTCTTCACAGTGGTCATGGCATAGTGGTTAACTCTTGTGACTATAGTGTACAGGGTCCTTGGTTCAAGACCTGCAAAGGCTGTTTATTTTGTTGCTGGGCAGAACAAGGGCTGTTGGATACAGAGTGGTTAAAGCAGTTTTGAGCAGCTTTAAGCGGGTGTGCTCAGGTTTGCGTGAAGCTAAGCGGTGCTAAGGTATGGTTAAATGTGTGGGCGCTTACACCATGTAGGCTTCACTTACCAGTGCACAAATCCGCTTAGCTGTTATATTGCAGCAATGTTGACACCTGCTAAGCATGGCTTAGCCCTGGTAACCAGTTCTCACTACCCAGTCTGATAACATAGCAGGGTAATGACATCTGTATGTAATGCCATGTACAATACATGTGTCTATGTGCTGCCATTACAGTAGCAAGGGGTATGAGTGTCATGTCTGGGACACGCAAGTATATGAGACCTGTACAGCACTGTTATCCATGTGAATGTGTTACATACAGGGGTAGTAAGCCATGGTATGTGCTGTCACACTGGCATGTAGTGTATCATGGCAGTACTACTGTTGACAATGCTTTCCCAGGCAAGAGTAGAGTGCTAAATGTAGTACTGACAACAAGCACACCTGCATGTATAGCTGGACTCTGAGGCCTCCCTGTCATGTTCCTGGTGTGTGAGCTGTGTCACAGTATATATCCCCTACTGGATAATGATCCAACATGTGGAATGTAACTGGAGACTACCGTCTGTACAGCACATGTTAGTGAGGGCTTCCAACATGTAGTAATGGCATGCATATTGTTGTCAAACATCTGTCTGTCAACACATTAATCCTACTGCATAGCTACTTGCCAAGATGATGTCTGTCAGTCCCTGTACAGATGGCATGTATCCAGTTGGGATACGTACAGGCAACATATGCTTGATTGACACTGACATGTCTGCCCAGCTGTGTAATAACTGGCATGTATAGAAGACAACACCCTGTATGCACCACATGCCACAGGTACCTCCACTATACTACCACAGTCAACAGAACATGCTTGGGTACAGGACTCTATCGCAGACACTAACCATGTGTTGTAATACATGTTGAATACATGTCAACTGGATCACCTCAGTGGCCATGTGCAGGAGGCACCCAGAGGATTGGCTGATGCATGTCACTTTCACCCTGAGGGTCACCACAGTGGTGTCTGTCGATAGATTGCCTACTGGCACATGGCAAGTGGCATTATACTACTGTACACACATCCTATACACAACCCACCTCTCCATGGACAATAGCCAGGTACACAGTTATGACCACCTGCAGTGATGCACCCCAGTACTGACACATGTGTATGTGTGCATTACTGAGGATAGCAGTGTCTGTGTGTTAGAACACCTGTAATTGGGAATTCCATGAGGGCCTTCACAACCACCGCAACACCCATTACCATAGTCAGATGTGGCTGCTGCTGTATCAGACATTACATGTACCCTGCTATGCTCCTCTCCCTACCAGCTACATGAGCCTCACAGTCCAGCACAACAGTGTTGTACAAATGGGTCGATAGGCATGGGATACCCATTGAGTTCTGGCAAATGTGTATGTGTGCATGTCTTATCTGTAGGGTACAGCATTCAGAGGCCACATTCTCCAATTACAATACACATTGCCACACAGTAGTACAGACAGTGTTGTTTCTGCCCATAGGTGAGGCATGACAATGCAACACCATACTATGCCTGTGGTGTGTGCATTAGATGCATATCCTTGTAGTACCACTGTTGTGATATACAATGGGTTGTATCACAGTCGTGGGCAATGTGTGATGGTGGGTATATCAGAGTGTCATCATGGGTTCCAGGGAGTGCAATATCCACTTTGGGATGTGGGTGCTGTGTACACTGTCATTACACCACGGTACACCTGGTATATGTCCCATGTACCACTTTATGGTGACCACTGTCACCATCCACCATACAGGTTACTGATACCACAATCCAGCCCAGTTATGCATGTGCTGTGTGCAGCCTACCTGTAACACATTGGACACATGGACAAGTTAGTTAGCACCGATAGGCCCAGGTCTCTCGGATGTGTGCCTGCCTGTTATGGGTCTGTTAATGTGTATATGATGGTATGTCACACTATGTATTGTCCATATACAACCATTATATCCCCCATTACCATACCCTACATGTCTGGGGATGCTCTGCATGTAACATGTAACCGGGAACACACCTCACCCTAAACACTGTGTGGTGCGTGCAATGAAAGCCACACAGTTCAGTAGCACTACATACCTATGTAGGGGTCTAGTCCCAGTGTTACCATGTAAGAGTGTGCGTGTATGTGGATGGGTCTACATCAGGCTGCAGATTATATACATCCCAGCGGGTCCCCTGTCCATGTGGCACAGGCAATAACTGTTAAACAAACCTGTGACATGTGTTCATCTATACCCCGGATATGTCACAGCCATGGTGTCACCACAGTGCCATACCCCTTGTGGAATATGACTGCAGACCATCCTCCTGCTGACACATATACACCTACAACACAAATGGGTAACATTATGGAGACCACAATCACCCAGTGTTACTAACAGCTATAATGCATCATTGCTGGATGGCTACACTACCTGACATGTATGCATTAAACATTACTTCTGATGACATGTTATACCGCAGTACATTGGTACACTGTAGTACAGTCACTGTGTGCATCAGAACCATATTAGCCTGTCCCTGCATCAATGTCATGGATGAGGGATGTGGCAAAGGTATCATCATATGCACAGGGTGTGTTGTTGGTTTGCCAGAGGCCATGGGCGGGCCATACATTTGACACCATGTGTGTGGGTGAGGGGTGTAATGAGTTGAACTGGGCATGGTGATGTGGTGTGTGTAGGTATGGGGTTGCCCTAGGTGTGTTTGTATAGTGTGTGGGTATGCATGCACACAGTTCTGCCATGTGGCTGCCCTATACAGGTGTTTATGGACAGCTGCAGACCATACCTGGCAGGGTGTGCAGTTTACCTCCTCTGGCCACTGACACATGGACTGTGCCTGCCAGGGGATCCATGGGCATGTCCAGGTACAGGACTCAATGTGCTACTCTCCCCTGATGATGACAGATGTCTACTGGAACCAGGTCCCTCCTGGGACTAGCCAGGATCATGTGCTTGTGGCCTGCTGTGGTGTGGTGTGGATAGTGCCTCCCTGCAGTGCTGAACCTGGTACTGCCACTACGGGAGTGCCTTGGTGTCCTAGCATGTCTACATTGACTGCCAGGTGTTGCTGGCCTATGTCCACGCCATCGTCGCCACACTCCCACCACATGTTCATGCACAGACAAACCACGGTCGATGAGGTCCATCATCTCACCAAACTATCTATCCATGACCTCTGTATGAGCACAGAGGGCACCAGACAGTTCATGGAAGTTGCTACTTGCAGATGTGAGAGCATCCCTCTGCAGCCTCAGGCCCTATCTGGTGTACAGTTCCATATGTGTCTGCACCCCCATGACAGCCTGAAACATGCACCTGTTGGTACCAGTTGTGGCACTTCTGCCAGGGGCATGATGACCAGCAGCCCTACCACGAGCACCCTGGGACATCTGCCTATGTGGTGGCCTGCTGGACAATCCAGCTATGCCTGCTGTGACCAGATAGAGTAGGCATGGATACCACACACTCCTGTGCACTGCCACCAACCACCAACTGTCACTCCGTTATGGCCACTGGTGATGGGGTATGTATAGGCACTGAAAGTGTGTGTGGTGTTGGGATGGCTAAGAGGAGGATGTCAAATGATGGTGAAGTTTCGGCTCCTGACAACCTCACCTGTGCATCAACAGTACTATCATCATTTTCGGTGTCTGTATGGACACCAACATCAGATTACATGCAGGAGGGACCCTGACCCACCTTGCCACCTGTGGGGGAAAATGAGAAACACACTTTAAGATCTGTACAGCATTGCATAATAGTACACACACACACACACACACACACACACACACACACACACACACACACACACACACACACATTCCACCTTAATATCTACCTGTCCGTGATTTTACAGACAGTCCCACGTTTATTCCCATAAGTTCCCCATTCTGCATCACACTTGGTAACATACACTCATTAATACCACTTTTAATGTATCATTCCTCTAAATGCCTAGATAAGTGATCACAACACAAGACCTGTTACTCCATTACCTGCTTGACCTGAGTGGAGTGGTTTTGCATGACCTCACTGCTGTCGTTCAGTGTTCACCCTGTGTACACCCGGACATCGTGAGCATGGCCCCTATATATGAGGGGCTACTATGTTCACTCCATAATGTCATGCACTGGAGTGTCATGTGAAAGTATTGCTCAGTACATGCCAGATATGCTGCTCAATCAACCTATCATGTGACAACTGTAATATACGTATACATTCCCTGGTGTTGTCTAGTAATTCCCCAATGCATCTGTAGTGCTGCATACATGGGTTGTCATTCACCTCTCTGCTGAATATGATATTAAGGGTATACCTGGTGTCTACTATCCCTCCCAATGCGTGTTCCATGCTATAGACCTTATTATACTATCAGCTGTCCTGTGATTACATATCAGACAATTATTCCTGGTGTGTCATGTGTCAGTCCATGTCCATGAGCTGCATGAGCCCAAAGGGAAGTACTGCCGTATGAACAACCCCACAATCACACATGTGAAAATATGGACACACACACAAACACCCACACATGCACACACACACATCCTACATGCATCAACCTCCGTCCACTTCACCAGAGTGAACCTACAGACAAAATAACCACACACACACACACACACACACACACACACACACACACACACACATGACGTTGCACAAAGATAGTACACACAGTCTTCCCATTACCCATCTGTCAACATGCATAACATATAGTACACAACAGCATGCAGTGCAGATATAGTCAATCCATGCTAGCAACAGTATACATGCATGTGATGCATGGGCTGTGTTAGTAGGTGATGCCCCTTCCCCTGGAAACCACTGCACCCATGTACACAGTATTGCTGTGCACCTGTTCTGCACCCTGCCATTTACTGTGCACCAAACCTCACAGGTGTACAACCCATTGCTGAATGTGTAGTACTGTGTCAGTTATGTCAGCTCTAATGCTCACAGCCCCTATGTTTTTCAGCAACACATACCTGGGATGATATGTGGACAGATGCCATTTCTGAATGCCTGATGTCTGGTTTACAGATCTCAACATCAGCAGACCATGTATGACCAATCCAATACTATTACACTGACAACTGCCAGACTATACCATGATTATGGGGAGTGTACACACCCTTATTGATATGATGCACCCTTCCTTGATCTGCCATGGGACCACATCACTGCATATATTAACAGTACATGAGCCTGATGTGTGACATATGTCCTGTACATTCACATGCAGTGTCAAAGAAATGAGTTAGGTGTATGGATGCTGACCGCGATGCATACACTCCATGTGTGCATATGTGTGCACACCCTCATGATGACGGTTTGTTGCACCTATTGTTATGTGTACTACAGCAGTCACTATTCCTGGCAGGGATATACTAGCATGGGCCATCTGCATTTGCCAATGTATGTTCAGTCTACCCTACACATGTCCCCCAAATCTGCATGATTGCAAGGTCTACTCATGTGCACATACCTTGGTGTTCACACACTGCCATCACTATTGCTGTGGGGGTAGGGTTACATCTGCTACAGTTCCTGAACCTGACTGTGTGCAGATACAGCCATTCTTAGCATCATTAGGATCCCTGCTGCAGTGCACTGATATTTCATGCTGACACCCCCTCCCCACCTTCAGTCTTTTTGCAGATGCTTGACAAGTATGGCCTACACATGTGTGTCAGTTTGCAGTGTCCCATACACTGAACACTATGTGTTACAGCATAGTCCCAGCTAATAATGTGGACCACAGTAATATGTTATACCATAGTGTACATCTGTAACAGTTGCCATTGTAATACTGGTATATACATTCTTGTTGCACTGTGTAAGGGTGATGTTTCACACATGTCCCTACTGTAGGCCATGTGTCCCACCATTATGTTCATCCCTGTGGACACATTTCACAACAACAGGATGTTAGTTATCTTGCAGGTGTCTGACATACCCTTCCAATACCCAATCATGGTCATCACTGTGATGCAGTGCATTTAACAGCAACCATACGTGAACATGTACAGCATGCATTATGGGTAGGTGTGTTAGATGTGTGCATGGAATATACCATAGCCATTATATGCCTGGTATACTGGCAAGCATCAATATAAACCCTACTCACCAGCTACAGGCCACTGCCTTGGTGGTATACCAGAGGGACCTGGTATACCAGAGAGACCTATATAAGAGTGTGAGAGATGCAATGTCAATGACCACAGCTGTGGCATTGCTACAGGGTGGGTACAGTATTACAGTACATCAACAGTACAGGTCCACAATACTACCACTTATGCACATCTGTTTATTACTACTGTGCAGTGACAAACTATATATATGACATGTCAGATATGCATGATCTACCTGTATAGATGCAGATGCATACAGAACAGTGGACTACTGATCTGCTCTGTGGCCTTACCTTCATGCTCTTCAGCTGGTGTGTGGATAGCACCCACTTCCACAATGGTGTTTGGCAGTTGTTGGTTGTGTGGATGGGCAGGTGGCACAAGGCTAGAGAGGAGCTCCTCAACACGTGTCGGGGGGAATGGATGGCATAACGCCCCTGTTGCAAGCTGATCCCCCTGGACTGCAGCAGCACGCTGATGGGCATTGCAAAGCAGGTCAGAACAATAATGCCGGACCTGCTCATAACTGCGGTTATGCAGTCTAACATCATTGACCCTGTGGACTTGGTCATTCCACAGGGTGGTCCACTCCTGCTGTTCATGGGTGGCCCAGCCAAACAGGACAGGGTAGTGCTGAATAAGATAGCTCAGCACAATGTCATTTTCAGCTACTGAATATGCAGGTAGGCATCCATGGGACAACTTGCCCGAAAGACATAAAGATGGAAACAGGTCTGAGGAACTCATATAGCAAGGTTACCATAGTTCTTAATACACATCTCTGCCACCCCCCCACCATATTAGTGGCAACAAACTGTTCACACAACTCAAAAGGTATGGCTACAGCTTACTTACCAGTGGCACATATATTGTATTGTGCCACACTTTGCGCTATGTGTTTGTAGCCTTATTCCCTGTGTGGACACTATCATTGTTGGCCTGTTACAAAGTATTCACCTGTATGCCATTGTCAGGGCCACTGTGGTTCCATATATGCATGTAGTATGCTTGCTATGTGATTGCTGCACATCTGACATTTTGTGTTATTGGGGATATCTATGCATGCTGTTGGACATGTTCCAGGATTGTGTAGACTATTACTGCCCACATATGTTCTATAACAGTGACACAATAGCATGTTTAGGGAATATTTGCCAGCAGAACCACCTCTCCAACCTCATCTTGCCATGTTACCAGGACACATCACATGTGGGATCCACCCTGGGGCCTCCTCATCTACTGGTCCAGCACTACCTTCAGGTGGAACCACCTCAGGGGATGTTGTCCCCACTGGGGGCACACACAGATATGATCCTGTCACCCGAGGTCAGGTCCAGGGTCTGTTCCATAGCAGGCTCCACAGACACTTGTGGGATGTCTTACATCACCTTGAGGCACCCAGTACACATTCACAGGGTCCACATGCTCCTCCTGCTCAGCCTCCAAGCCAGGCACCTTCAGGGCCATGGACTGCTGTTGTGAGTAGTAATGGGGTGGGAGGCTTGTTCCCATTGTTTCCATATGGGGGCCCATGGGGCTTCCACATCACAGACCAAACACACCATCCAGGGTGTTTACGCACCACATGTGTCATATAACACCCCTGTAGGCTGTCGTCTATATCTACCTACCTGGGCCACCTCCACAAATATACCTGCCATACTTCCCCATATTACCATTCCCTACTTCACAGATAAGGGCAATGTGGTCCCAATAAGGGGTTCACATATGACATACCCATTCATTCTGCACACATTTACAGCTGTATATATCTATGTGTATTGCTATGTGTGCTGTTCCCTCACACATAGCATGCAGCACTGTGATGGTAATATAGAGGACGCATTTACATACATATATGTGTGTGTGTGTTTGTATATATGTAGACATGCGCATATATATATATATATATATATATATATATATATATATATATATATATATATATAAAAACCTCGTCAAGAGCGCAGGAGCACAACGGCTTGACAAATCCAATTATATTCGCAAAATAAATCAATCTGCTCGTCCAGTAAGAACAATAGCTCCACAAAATATAATAACAGGAACGTTCTTTATTTAGGACTAGTAAGCGCTTTCACCCTTGGAGGGCTTCATCAGACTGTACAAAATAATTAATAGGCACAGCCCTTATATAGTCAAATCAATTAAGGTCTTAATTACAATATTAAAATTCTTAAAGTGTAGTACAACATTTAGCTAGGATGATAGTAAAGCTCCAATGTGTCTAAAAAATATGCTTAAGAGCTGTTACTCATCTAAAATAACATACTTCTATATTTCTAAGCTATTTTAAAACCTATTTTAAAAATTAGTCAACAGTTGCAGTGTATTCTACAAACCACCAGATGGTGCTAGGCCTCTGTACATACAATACATTTCTAAGGCAAAAGTCATTAAAAAAGTCATTATAAAACACATGTTCCCTATAAATACATACTATGGAATATATGTCATTTTTATATATATACAAAGATAAGGACTATTGTGGGTGTTGAAGACTATAATATATCCATAGAAGTAAAAATACATTATATAAGAACATAAAAAGATATACGTCCATGGAAACTACAGTAGTGATCTATATTACATCCCTACTATAATTAGAGGTAAGGGACCACAAGATAATGTCAATGTATGCTTTAAAATTAATAAAGAATTGACTAGTGAGCAGAAGATGTCTATACACAGTATTAATGCTTTAATGCTCTGCCCAGTCTCCTTTTCTTCAGAAAAGGGTAAATACTAATCTTATCATTCAGACCTGGAGGGTGATCAGATTTACACCTGATGATCCACCTAGTTTCATGTTCAAGCGTGAGTGCTTCTACATCCCCTCCTCTTAAAGTATGATTAATACATTGGATTACAAAAAATGTAAAGGTATGCTTACTCCCTTTCTTTTTGTAATGTTTGGCTAAGGCATTCCGTTCATCACCTATCCTAATACTATAATTGTGCTCCCTTATTCTCTCTCTTAGCTGTCTGTTCATTTTACCTATATAGAATGCTGTACAGGAACAGCACTGAGCTAAATAGACCACGTTGTCTGTTCTACATGTGGTGCCAGTTAGAAAAGTAAAAATATGTCCTGTAACTGGTGACTTAAATTCTACATTAGTATTAATTGAGGTACATTGATTACAGCTATTGCAGGGAATAGTATTAGTATGAAAAGTTGGGTGTTCACTTGTTAACTTATGACATAATGTTCTCTTCAGATTAGGTTTATTCTTATAGCTAAACCTTGGTTGTTCTCCAATCAGACTGCAAATATCATCATCTAGTCTCAACAAGTGCCAGTGTTTAGCAAGTATATTCTTGACCTCGCTAACATCCTTTGTGTAGTACAAAGAAAAACTGACCAATGAATCTTTTGCCCTATGATTCATACCCTCTTCATGTTCTGTATCCACTCTACTAGAGAAATATGGACGCGCGCTTGTATCTCTTATTCTATATATTTCATCTATTGCTTTATCAACATCTTTCACTCCATAGGACCTCTCTAGTAGTCTACTCTTCAGCCCTTCTAGTTCATTGTTAAATCCTGTCTCTGTGGGATTGAGCCTGGAGGCTCTCATCACTTGTCCCTTAATTACATTATCGAAAATGTGTTTAGGATGCATGCTATTCCTATGTAATAAGGAATTCCTAAAACACATTTTCCTGTGCACAGAGGTATTAATAATTAGTTAATTTCATTATGTTCACATCCAAAAAGGAGATATGTTCTAATGAGTATGACATAGTAAATTTTAAAAAGTGTGTTAGACTATTGATGTCCCTTTCAAATTCTAACAAAGTGTTTTCACTTCCTTTCCAGACCAAAAAGAGATCATCCACAAATCTCTTATAGAATGCAACATTTTGTTTGAAGGAAGTGAGGGGAAACAACTCTTCGTTCTCTCATTGGGCCATTACTATGTTGGCATAGCTATTGGCACAGGAGGTGCCCATAGCTACGCCATCATTTTGTATGTACAAGTTCTCATTAAAGATAAAGATATTGTTCTCTAATATGATTTCCAAAAACAAAGTTAATAATTCAATGAATTGGATATCCATGTCTGTATGCTTTCTAAGATAATTAGAGACACTATTAATGCCTACTTCATTAGGTATGACCGTGAAGAGACTTTTCACATCCAAGGTGACTAATAAATAGTTAATGTTCTCTTCTTTTGATAGATATTCATATAATTCAAGAAGGAATTGCTTGCTATCCTTTAGAATATTTACATTAGTCTCTAGTACAGTTTTTAAATGTTGTTCCACAAAAAGGGAGAATGGTTCTGTTAACCACCCACGTCCTGAGACAATGGGTCTCATTGGGGGGGTTTCTAACCCTTTATGTATCTTAGGAAGTCCTTTCAAAATAGGAGTTAATGGGTGGTCAACTTTAAGAAATTTATAGAAATCCTTCTTAATCAAGTTACTCCTTAATAGATCGTCTAAAGTGTCATAAACCCTAAAAATTCTTATAATCACGTCATTAATATCTAACTTCAGATAACTACCATCATTATTCAACATGTCAGTCATGTTTTTAAGGTAGTGTTCAGGGCTCATGACTACTAATGGTCCTCCTTTGTCCGCTGGTACTATCACAATGCTATTGTCATTTTTTAATTCTTGTAGGGCTTTCCTTTGATTAAAAGTCAGGTTATTATAACTAGGTCTATTATAATGTTTGGATCTTCTTTCAGAATAATAGTCATGTAAATCATTTTCTACCAACCTAGTATAGGTGTCAATAACCGGATGTAAAACAGGAAAATAAGTGCTAACCGGTTTAAAAATATTCATAGCTCTATCCCTATCGACTTGTCCAAAATCAAGTCTTAGTTGCAAATTCCTTACAAACATTTTCACATCTATTACAGTATCAGTATGTTCACTCATTTGACTAGGTATAAATGATAAGCCCTTACCTAATACTTGTTTCTCATAAGGGCTAAGATCCCTATGTGATAAATTTATGACTAAGGATTCCCTTTCTTTGTCCACATCTTCTTTAGTGTTGGACCTACCTGATTTGGCTCTGTAAATTTCCTTTTTTGTCTCCCCCTGCTCATAGAATGAGAGCGCCCTCTGAGTTGGGGGGACTGTATGGGGAAAGGAACTTCCTGTGATAGAATTTTAATTTCACTATCTTTCTCATATTCTGTTGTTACTACTCTCTTCTTGACAACTGATATGCTCCCATTCTTAGTATTGATGTTGTTAACAATACCCATAACATTGGTATTAGATACATTAGACAGATTTTCACAGGACCTACCATGTCCTTTAGTTTGTATGACAACCGGATATAAATTCACATTGCTAACAGACCCTCCAGACATATTAACACTGCCATTGTTGTGAGACAGAGTATCAACATTCTCTACATTAGTGGTGAGATTAGTGGTAGCAGTGTCTTGTTCTAAGTTAATAGTAGCATTGTCAGCAATTGTAACGGCCTCAGTCACTGCTCTCCTAGTGCTACCATAAAATAAAATAAATGTATGGTTTTTAACCATACAAATTTTTAAGTCATTTGATGAATTTTTTGTCAAATTTATTGGTAGTTGAATCATTTATTTTATTTTATTTAATGAAAAGATTTTACAAAATTTGATTTACAAATCTATAAGGTGTGATATTATACAAATTGTATTTATGGTAGTCTTCCAGGTCTATTTTAAATTGAAAGACTTTATATTTTATATTTTATATTCTACATTTTGCAGTCTTTGCGTGTATTCAAGTATATTTCCTTAATATGTGATTTAATTCACGATGCAACAATTAAGTAATTAATTAATTAATTAATTACAGCATTTGACTTTGGCTTCAGTATATATTTGTTGAGTATTAAGCTTTGTTTATATTACTTGATAAAGCTCGGTATTGTACCGAGCGAAAGCGCTTGTTTTAGTGTGTGGCTTCCAATAAAGGATTTATCTACAGTCTTGTTTGGTGCTTCGTCCTTGGGTCATGAATTCTTCTTCTTTTTTATGGACTTGTGATTTCAATACACAAATAAAGCTTTCTCATGTATGCAAACCTGTATGTGGTGTTATATCCTTTGACCTCTCTGTGGGTATATGTTGCAGGCAACAATTGTCTTTTGTATGGGTGACTCATACAGTGTCCAGTTGGTAAGGTGTCAACTGTAGGCATACTGACTGTTCCGTATGGTGTGCACCCTCTAAAAATATATTTTCCTATACATATCTCTGTGTGTATGTGTTACATATATATCTATATATCTATATGGATTCCTATTACAAGAACAAAAGTTCACAACTTTGAACTTGTAATAGGAAGCCTCACTTATGCGAAAGTTCACTTTAACAAAAGTGAACTTCCGCGAAAGTGCACTTCACCGAAAGTACCGCAGCACAGTGGAGGACAGCAAAAAACAAGCTATGTCCTCCACTGTGGTGCGATACGCACAGACCTTAGGGTTAGGGCATGGGTTAGGGTAAGGGGATAGTTAGTAAAGCTATCCCCTTACCCTAACCCATGCCCTAACCCTAAGGTTCGTGACTATCGCACCATAGTGGAGGACATTGCTATGTCCTTCACTGCGCTGCAGTCATCACAGACCTTAGGGTTAGGGCACGGGTCTGGGTAAGGGGATAGCCCTATGAGCTATCCCCTTACCATGACCCGTGCCCTAACCCTAAGGTCTGTGAGTACTGCAAGGAAGTTCAGTACAATGCCCGTTCATTGTACTGAACTTCGCGTAAGTGCACTTTCGATTAAGTGCACTTTCGCTGCAGTGTGCATTCCATACACTATTTCAAAGTAGTGAACCTTCGATCTAGTGTATGGAATCCATATATATATATATATATATATATATATATATATATATATATATATATGTGTATATATGTGTCTGTGTATATGTATCTTAGGAATGTTTATTGCTCCCATATTGCACATTCCCTATGGTAGCCAGACTGTATTGCATGATATATTATTGATACCAGACTGACATCATACAGGTGGGATGGATTACTGTTAACATCTTGTGCCCGTGTTGTGTCAGGTCCTGGTTATGGGATTTCTGACAGTTGGTATTGTATTGCAGGGCAGACCTGTTTGGCTGTGGGGGGGATAGCAATATGTATATGCCGTATGTTGCTTGGGCCCCCTCACCCCATTAATGGTGCCTGTGGTCATATATGCATTTATGTTCACTTTTATATCTATAGATTTATATCTGTATATACATATATATATATATATATATATATATATATATATATATATATATATATATATATATATATATATATATATATATATATATATATATATATATATATATATATATATATATATATATATATACATACATAAATATGTAGACATATATATCTATAGATTTATGCATATGCATAGATATATGTAGATATTTATATATATATATATATATATATATATATATATATATATATATATGTATATATATATATATAGAAATGCATATATCTATTTAGATATAAATATATATATACACACACTCATACATCTACATGTATATACCCGTACTATTGAATAACTGTGCTGGATGATATGTTTGCGAAAACATCAGGATTCTATATATCTGCCATGGCTTAGTGGTAAATCACTTTGACTATGGTTTGCAGGGTCCTGGGTTTGAGCTTTGCCGAGGCTGTTTATTTTGTTACTGGGCAGAACAAGGGCCATTGGATACAAAGTGATTAAGTCACTTTTAAGCAGTTGTAAGCGGGTTTGCACGGGTGTGCGTAGAGGTAAGCACTGCTAACTTCTGGTTACAGTTTCTTATACTCAGCTTCTAAATTGCTTACGTGTGTAGGCATTGCTTACCTCCACGCAAACAGGTTTAAACCTGCTTACTACTGCTTAAAAGTGCTTACTCCCACTTACCGCCACACTAATTTCTTTAAAAGAAAAGAAAAAAGAGTTGATAGGAAACTGATGAAAAAGGGGCACAAAGAGGGAAAGACAGTAGGGAAAATATCTAGGGATGTGCAGGAAGGGTGTAGAGAAGGTCCATAACTGCCCATTTCTTCTACAGCAACAGCTGTGCATATACACTGAATTTGGAGATAGATTTGGACACTCATACCCCTGAGAGAAGGGTGAGGACAACAATAATATGTTGTTAAGCCAATTAGACCAGATTACATGTGTCCATTGGACACGTGTGAAATGGACAGCTATGTATGGGAAGAGATTTTTTTTTGGGAACAGATTGCCCTTTTCTTTTTTCAGGTGAGAGTGGGATGTTGGGGAGG
Source organism: Protopterus annectens (assembly GCF_019279795.1). Taxonomy (NCBI): domain Eukaryota; kingdom Metazoa; phylum Chordata; order Ceratodontiformes; family Protopteridae; genus Protopterus; species Protopterus annectens. The sequence continues at coordinate 970,435,383 of NC_056727.1, read as the reverse complement.
GATAGTAGGTATATTTGGGGAGGTAGGTTGGGTAGGTTAACAGATAAGACAAACAAGGTGCATACAGGGGTGGCATATGACACATGTGGGTGGTAAACACCTTGATGGGGAGGAGTGTTGGGAAATCAGAAGCCCATGAGCCCCTTAGTGGAAACAGTGGAACTGAGGTCCCCACCCATTGGCAGTCACCACTGCACCTTCACAGCCCCAAAGGTGGCTGTGCTGGGGTCTGCATCGGAGAGGAAGGTCGACCTTCTAGTTATGACATGTGGCCCTCAAGCTGGTGTAGCAGATCTCCAAACTCCCTGTTGAGCTCGCTACGCACCATGACCCAGACTTGGTGATGGGTGACAGGTTCCTTTCTGTGCTCGCTCCTGGGGGGGGTGAACCCCATCCCCTGAGGTGGTTCTGCCCGAATGTGATGCAGGACCAACAAGATGAGGAGGTCCCAGGTTTGGTCCCAGACGTGCTGGTGCCTGGTGCCATGGCCAGATGAGATGGGACAGGTGTGTCTGCTGTGACCCACATTCCTATACGTGCTATGGTGTTTATGTTTTATCAACATATGTGGGTTAGTAATAGTCAACACATTCCAGGATTAGGTATAACAGCATGCATAGATATTCTCATTAACCCAGACACCAGATATGGAACAGTTACATAGCAAACAGAATACATGCATATATGGGACCACAGTGGTAATTACAGCAGCATGCAGGTACATTGATGGCACCATGCCACCAATGTGGGTGTATTTCAACATAGCACATGCATAGAAACAGATTTAAATAATTATCAAACAATAGGACATATGTCCCAACATTAGAGTTAAGTCACCACATACCAATAGAGCTGGGTATTTAGTTTATTGTTGCAGATATGGTGAGGGGGGAGAAAGATGTCAATTAACAACTAGTATATTCCTCTAGTTTGCATTACTTTCCTAGTCAGTGGTGTTATCTGTACCTTACAAGTATTAGTACACTACCCTATTGCCTTACTTTGGACAGTGGTATGGCTGTCGACAACTATATACATTAACTAGTTTTACCTGCAGTATACACCTCTTACCTGGTATACCTGTGGAGGAATTGTTTGTTAACACTAACTAACTGTTTCTACACATACTCCCAGATTCCAGGTTAATGTTCTGCACATACCTGTCCATCTCTTTTTGCACAGACTCTGGGCATGGCCTGACCACATGCAGGTGAACTGGGACATATTTTGACTATTGCTCTCTTAAACCTTTAGTGAATTACAACACTCTTATACAGGATTTCCTAGACAGTTATATTGTATAGCACAATGTGGGTGACAGTGATGAGCGATACCTTATTATTCATGCAATGCTCACAACGCCATACAATAACAGAGTACACAGTACCAGTACAGGATATCAATCTTTTATTTCTAGGCGCAGTGTTCGTATATGACAGACCTGTGGGAGCAATGTTGGTTTGCACTACCAGAATGTTGTCCCACAAATTACCATATTCCACATTAGTATTATGCACATACATCTCACTCTGTTACTGTACACACTCTGGTCACAGCTTGACAACATGGGGGTGTAGATGGGACATAATTGGCATATTACTCTCATAATATTTTGGGGAGTTGCTTGAGTGACAGATTTGTTCTCATAAATGTCTGACAATCAGTTGTATTTCTTGTTTGCTGTCTAAATGTCTGGGATCATTCCACTGATTTCCCAGGGGAACAGGCAGCAGATATGGGCCAATTTACTGGACATTCTGGACATATCTATACAGTTGTGGGGTATGATTCTGTATGCAGCTTACTACCACTCCCAGGATTCGAACCATGGCTGTGTGTGCTAAAAATGCAACAGTTCACGTCTCAGTTAAGTGTGCTATTTGGATTTTGTTGTCTGTCTTTTCACTGTTTTCTGTCTGTGTCTCTCTCTCAGTTGTATTATATGACCTCTTGGGATTACACCAGTCATATACAGACATTCCTATACATTTTATTTATGTGCACAGTGTGGGTAACAGTGCTTAATACAACAGTACTATTAAGTGACTGCAAATCTACATTACCATATGATACCAGAGTAAACACATGCAGTCCAGCAATTAGGCCTTTATTGTCAGGCTATTATGCTTTTATTTACATACAACCTGCATGACACTCTTCCTGCCATATTCTCTGGTGTATTCAGTACATGCCTTAAGCAATAAAGGTTTTATACAGGCAATTAACTTACTACTACTTTTAGATTTAATTCTTATGACAGTACATGCAAGAATATTACTAACCTGTCTCCCGTTGCAACCGCTTCAAGTGACATCCATGGGCCTACTGATTCGTAGCCTACTCACTTGCTGCTGTGAAGGACATAAGAGGAATATTTAGCCATACCTATCCATAATATACATGAGCTGGCAATTATTAAACAGGTAGTGGACTGATACTTACACATGGCTGGGACCTCCCCTGTCCTCCTAGCATCTTGGATCCACTGATCCAAGAGATCCCCCTTTTGCCACTTTAGGTCGGCGTAGTGATGCCTTCCCTGCTCACCAGTTCGGGGTATGCCAGTGGCACTGGTGCAGTCATGTGTGAGACCATTCCAGGCTTCCGCCTTGTATTGGGAACTGTAGTACTGGCCCTGCAGCAGTCTCTAGTCATGGTTTTTCACAAGGAGTCCTGCCATGATTCTGGACTCCTGGATGCCCCAGCACTGCTCCCGAAAGTGCACACCCTCTCCCATTCTAGACATAGTGCCTACAAGGGGAAGCTACAACCAGTTATGAGATGCATTTCCACCTGTTGGGTTTAAATAGGGCCAATTTCCCCACACTTTGCCATGATTGAATGGTTTTGAAAAGGCTAAGCTATGGGCAAACCTGCTTACCTAAATTTGGCATTGCTTAAAGGGTTATACCGATGGGCAAATTGAGTTAGCTGGCCTACACATTGCTTACACCTAGTAAGCTGGGCTGTGCAATGTTTAGCATTGTTTAATTTTTAATTTGCATACTATTTGCTTTTTGGCATTGATTTATTATTTATTACATGTTATATATGTGTTTGGTATCCATGATTCATGTGTACGTACACTGTATGGGGTCCTTGTATTTATTAGGGGATTTCAACACTTTATTACAATGACACCTCACATCTGGGCTTAATGCAGTACTCCAGTTCACATATTTATGTTATGTAGTAGGTTATACAAAATAAAACTATATATAGATTCCTTTCACATACTCAGTTTGATTTTCCTATAGTGATGATCTGTTTGGTGATACCTCAATCTTTGTACTACTGTGATGGCTTAGTGGTTAACTGCTGTGCCTATAGTATACAGGGTCCTGGGTTTAAGACCTGCAAAGACTATTTATTTTGTTTTTGGCCAGAACAGCGGCTGTTACATACAGAGTGATTAAGGCACTTTTAAGCAATTGTAAGCGGGTTTGCACGATGGTAAGCTATGCTAACCCTCAGTGAAATATGCTTACAGAGAGTTAGCTTCAATATTGCTTAACCTGTGTGTGCATTGCTTACCCCTGTGCAAACAGGCTTAAACTCACTTACTACTACTTAAATATGCTTACTACTGATTAATATTGCGTACACGTGCTTGCTAGTGCTGACTCCCGCTTACCATCGCATTAATTTAGACAGTAATGTCTAATGGTTCTTGGGAAGGTGGTAGATTTGGAATCTGTATGGAGTTATCATTCATTACACATTTTACCTTCCATTTGTATCTCTAATTTCTGTGTACATATACTGTATGGGGCACTTGTTATCTGCGGACTTTGCAACATTATGACAATGATACCTCACATCTGCATTTAATTCAGTACTCCAGTTCACAAATATATGCTATAAATATATAAATGTTGCAAATATATGTTATCGTAGGTTATACAACAAAATAAACTGATCATACAGTGATTTGACATGGAAAATGGATTGCACAGGAGTGGGACTCGAACCGGGAAGGACTGCTCGTACGGCGAATGCTCTGCCCACTACACTATTGCTGTACTTCTTTGCTTGCATATATCTTGCTTTTTATCTTCTTGTGCTATTTAAGCTGCATTAACAATAGCTAAGTGATGGCCAACCTGCGCACCTATGGCTAAATGTAATCTGTTTCATAAAAAAAAATATTCTTTATAGTTTATGTTTAACTATTACTCTTGTAAACGTGAGGGGATGTTGCTGGGGGTATGCGTATATCTACAAAATGGATCAACAATTAAATATTCAGGGAGTGCAACTGGTTTACATATCTATAAACAAATTAGACTTGGAATTCTTGTATTATTACAAGGGTTCAGGCATCTTGAATGTTACTGAAAAAACTCATCTGTTCAATGATATATTTATGACTCACTTTGTACACAAATGAAAACACTCCTTTTAGGTCTAAAATCAAACCAACAGTATAGATAGACACCTATGAGCAGTCTCGCTCATTCTTTTATTGATACTCTGCTGTTCTTCATTGCAGGGGGCATGTATATTCTGAGAGCTCTACTCTCAGACATGCCCCCTGCACTAGTACACGCTCTGTGTACGTTTAGGAGCTCAAGCAGTGCTTCTTCATTAATATGCATGGCGCGCTGCCATCCTGCTCCTAAACATCCGCTTCCATACAGGACTAAGCTAGTCCTGCACAGAAGGATAGTGAATCTGGGGGTAGATTAGGTTTCAGACTTTCTGATATTAATATACGACCCGTGCATTTTAGACTTTTCACACTTATGCTATTTGGTCTAACTTATCTTGAAATTATGTTGCCCCAATCTGTTAGCCAACTATATTAGTTTCTTATCATGCTGCTCTTGTGTGTAACCTTTTAATAACAAATCATTGCTCTTTAACAACATCTTCCACACCTTCAATTAACTGCAAGATGGTTCTTTGGAATACAACTAGTGCAGGTAAAATACCAAATGAGAAATTAATGAATCTGGGCATCCCTAATAGTGTGTTAAATATGCATATGTTGACACTTATTTTAATTATCTTTATCTGCCAAAAATGTGGTTAGCATCTAGTTAATATTTTTCTTAATCACTTTATTCAAATCGTGTGGTTTAATAAAAATGCAGGTCACATGTTTTACAATGATAACTGCACTATTCACCCATTCAGTAAAACTAATTAAGTCTTACTTGCACCAATGTTTTAGAGTCTCTCTAATTCCTGTTCAGTTTTAATTGTCAGAGCTTCTGATAGTTCATGAAGAACATGTAGCAGAAGCATGTCATCTGGATGTATTTGCATGTGAAATTCTCCTGACAAGTTTCATGAGTAATATTTTTTGGATGTGGATAGACCCCAATTTTTCCAATTTCTTTTGTAATTGAAGTTGGGGAAGGAACAATGACACAGTGTGTAGGGGAGAGGTTTAGACTCCTAAGTCATTGTCTGCTCACAAAGTGCAGGCCCAGGATATTGCTGCTGAGAGTCAGGTAGTGATGGTTAGAGTGCTACAGGGAATGTGTGAGGAAATGCAAGGGTAAATGAGAGTGGTGGAGGCCAGGGACAATGCCATGATGATCTCTTTGTACAGTATGGTTGCACAAAGAGCATCTATGTCATTCTCCATACACATACTGGTAAGGATTTTCCAGGCACACACTGGAGACTCAGGTGGACATGGTTGAGAGAACGTTCACATACATGGTGGATGAGAAGACAGTACATCATGTATGAATCCTAAGAAAGTGCTGCTGGCATTCATAAAGAAGAAGGCAGTTAGGCCTCACCAGACTTCCAATGCATATGTTAGAACCTCTCAGTTAAGCTCCAGTCCTGCAGTACTGTTAGGTCAATATAAAGAGGTTCCCCTGCATCCATTAGATCCCATTAGTGGAGGAACTCACAAGCTCATATGCTAGCACTGGCTCATTATCTCTTGGACATTCACCAGTGCTCTGTTTGGGAGATGTTGTGTCTGGCACCTTCCAAATGGAATTTAAATTTTGAACATCAGTAGTGGAGAACTTAGCATGAAGACACTTCTCAGACATAGGATATATACATTCACATAACATGTGCTTCACAGGACAAATGCACTTATTCCTTGCGCCTGAAGGAAAAAAGGCAACAACGGAAAAATAAATAAATAGAAGAACAGCAGCATCAATAACACATTTCATGATGGAAAAATAAATACATTTTCTTTACCAAGTAAATACAGCTTCACTAACACTGCAGTGAACTACGTAATGTGAAGCACCAAACTATTTTATAATATCTGTTCCTTTATAGTCAATTTAAAGTCTGCCAGCACTTGTGTCACTGACCACTGAACATTGTAGAAATAATGATACTAATCACATATGAACAAAATATTAGTGTAAGATATGTGGATAAATGTCTGCTGTTGACCATGCTCCACTCAGAAGTAACACTGCATGCATCAAGTATTATATTTGTAACTTTGCACTGTCATGTACTGACAAAAGTGCTCAATTTACATTAATAAACTTATAACTGTTTGATTTTTTTCCCCATGGTCATTGTTCCCTACTCTAAACTGTTTGAGTTTTAGGAAATATCATGGCCCATAGCTGTAAACTAGATGCTACCTCTTCACCTGTGCAGCCACGTATCATGCATGAGCCTGCTGGAATTTTTGCTGTGCTACTGTCATCAGCTGGCCACCATCACTATCATCACTGGTGAGACACTTGATAGAGGGAGCTGCACTGTTACTATTGGTGATTGCCAGGTGTGCATCAGACTGATGCATGATCATGTGATGCAGAAAGTAATGGGTCATAAACATTTTGCATGCAGTAAAAGCTCATACTGAAAGCCGCCCACCGAATCTGAAAAGGCCATTGAAATATTCTTTGAGCAGGTGAAACACTCACTTAATCACTATCTATTCTGGGACAGGCAGTGTTAAATTGCTCTTCCCTAGCTCCCTGAGGTGTATAGAATGAAGTCATTAGCCAAGGTATGAGTATCTGCATCACCTGTGAAATAAAACAAGAATGAGATGCATAACAGAACAGGCAGTGATTTCTCAATACTACATATGCCATTATATAGCTAGAGAAGTGACTACAGTTAACAACATTACAATAATTTGCACTTGTTATCTAGGTGAACATGAGAAATCCTAGCATGTAGGGAGAGAGGGTAAAGTCAGCCGGAGTGCCAGATATGAGAATCACTGGCACTATCTGAATGCTGGGCTGACACATTTGTGATGCACTTTCATATGTCACATACTATCTGGCAGTTAATAGAATGGTAGCCCTTTCTGTCTCGGTACCACTCACCCCATTGTCTAGATGAGGCCCTTACAGTAACATGGTTGCAATCTATTGTACCAAGCACCTCAGGAAAGCATGCCATTCTGTAAAAGGCACACATGGTACAGGTATGGGCCTGCAGTGATGCGGGGAAATAGGTATGCTCATTCACACATGCCAAGAATATATCAAGAAACTGCCACAGTATTTCCAAGGCAAAAGACTGTGAGAGACCCAGCAATTCTCATGTTTGTCTCTAAAAGGTCCCTGTGGCATGTATAGTGAGGTCTATAAATGCCATGGTATTCATAGGTAAAGGAAGGCCATCTGTTTCACCAGTTCCTGTTTATGTGCCATACAAACTCACCAAAGTCCTTACTATAGCCCTATCCACTGTAAACCTGTCCAACAGCTCCTTCTCAGCAAAGTTAAAATGAGTTATCCTTTGCTTATACCTTGTTCTTCTAGGCAGGTGACTAATACTTCATGCACCGAGTTTCCGCTTGACCAAAATGAACAGATTACAGTATGAACAGCTAGGCTTGCAGAAAAAATCAACCAAGGTGGATGGAAAAGCATGGTTTCACTTTTTATGACCCATTTTCACATGGGGCATATATATGATTGAAAAAGCAACTATGAATAGCAAAGGGTGGGAAAAAAGACTTATTTGCATGAGAAACTCTCAGATTTTTCACATATTGCTCATTAGTATTTCATTATTCCCTTATTTGCATATGACTTTTTCAGTCATGCTCTAATTGATTCAGTTTGGAACAGCTAGTGTCACTGAAGCATACCTGCTGCACAAATAGTTGATAGCTGATAACAGTTTGTAACTCATGGTCATTCTTAGTCACTTGTTTCAACTTGGTGGTCACTGGTCATGTTGCTATTATCCTCTGCATCTAGGCAGCAACATCTCCCTTGGTACTTTACTGCAGATGGTTATACACTGGATTGCTTGATAATATATCATCTATGGCCAGTTGTTTATCAGGCACATGGATTGCTCTGATATTTAATGGACTCATTCACATGAATAATATTTGACATCTAGATGGTAGCTTGTCTAGATCATAGGAATTTATTAGTGTAATTCACGACTTGAAGTCACTCTGTAATTGGAAGTTGTCTAGCCCTAATAAGTATCTGAAGAATTTCTAACATATCCGTATACTGACAAGGCACTCCTTGTTGATTTGTGAGTGTGTAAGCATGTGACTTTTGAAATAACCCCCTTTCAAACAGTTGTATTCAATCTTAGACTTTTAAATTGATATAAATGATTTGAACAAATTAATGAGAAATAAGTAATCATCTTCTGGTCTTGAGTAGATACTCTCCTAATTTTAGATTAAGTAGGAACTGTTTTGATTATTTTTAAAAACTTTATTGAATAATCATTTTAAGATACAAACATACATTATATGAAAGAAAATAAACTGCATTAACATATTTCTAGTTACAAACATTATACATATCACGTGGTTTTTTTTCTTTATATAACTATCAATCCAACATTACATAAATGCTCAATTCCTGCCTTCCCTTAAATCTCATTCCTTTTCCAAACATTATTCTGCACAAATTGTTTCCACAATTTCCCCTTTTTCTATATAATTTGCTCCTACCCTTTTCTAAAGACCACATTGCAATTCTTTTATCTATGTTACAATATTCAGTACTTCAAATACCGTTGGTTAAATTTTCCTGTATGACACTTATCTTCATCAGTGATCAATCATGGTGTACACCCAAATGCGCTGATCCACCCCTCTCAGGATGGATGTGCCCATCCTCTGTGCCTACCCTGCAATTATGCCTGAGCCGTTAGTTAAACTCAGGTCAGGTGGGCTGTAGTCAGGATTCTATCCCTCTACCTACCAGTGTAGCATATTTTTTGCGTTTGCTTTTACTTGTGTGCTTCTAATGATACTGGACTAAACATGCTTAGAGAAATTAAGTGTAAAATACATTTGCTTATTATATTCTGTTAAAAGATTGTGTCTTACCTATTCAGACGTCAGTAAAGCTTAGATCAATAGGGAGAGAGAGTGTGTGTGTGAGAGAGAGAGAGAGAGAGAGAGGAGAAGGAAGGAACCATTATAAAAGGGTATAATTTCTCCTTTATATTCCTTGTAGACTAATGTTTACAAGGGTTACTTTGGTTTCCCTTATGTGCAGCCGCCATTATTCTAGACTACTTAGCAGTGTACCATGTAACTAAGTAGTTTTCTCTGGGAGCTAGTAATCAAATGATAACTGTGAGACAGTACACTATATGATGACCAGGGGACAGCAGACTTCTCATTTTATATCCTCTAGCTTTAATTGTTTGTAATTACTTTCAGGAAATGTATTAACAAGTGTATATGTGATGCATTTAAAATGTTATATTCAGAATCCTTTATCTGACAATTATATAAGATAGCCTGCCTGTCTGTTCTTGAGGCAGTGAGCTCTGATATTCACAGGCAGTCTCATGCCTCTGTACTTGCTGAATCATGGATTCTGGAAACCACAGAGCTGAATTTAACAGAAGCTATTACTTGATTAATTTTATTTTCAAGCCATCTGATTTTATGCAGTAAATTGTATATAGTTTATTGCTGATTTATGGGACTTTGAAGAAATTCTTATATAAATTATGGTTTATAAATACTTCCACTTTTTCACATTCTGTAGAATCTACTGGCAATTATGTATTAAAAGAATAAATGTATATTGGTTAACAACATGGAATTTAAGTAGGTGACATAAATACACTGATTTGTGGGTTGCTTCTGTTAAGTATATACAGAGATATAATGATAAAAACATGGTTTCAACACCTATTTCAATCTACATTTATGGAAATGTGTCATGTGGTATCTTATATATTGATGTCATTTTTTTAAACATTATCTAAATGTTTGTAGGTGAATCTTATCCTCCTGTAGGGAATACTGTTAAGGCAAGCAAAGCATAAAAAAACATCAATAGGAAGAGTTGACCTATTATTGTCAATATCTCATCTTTCAAGCAAAGAGATGAGTAGTAATAATGACTAAACTCTAATCAATTAAACTACAAGTATTAACATCCTTAATGACCTCCTCAGTGTCTCGTGGCATTTGCAAATCTTAAGCAGAGAGAATGTATACGACTGTAGATTCTAATCCATTAGTAAAGTCATTTCTTGACATTATCTGGGGCAAATTAATATTGTGGGATTTTAACTACCTTATTAAAACATCCAATATTAGTTAAAAATTAAATTGTTACATTGACCAAACTTCTTAAAATTTAACTTATCAGGTCAGCCTGATTTAGTTGTGATTTTACCTGCAGCCTTTGAACTGCTTAATATGCACTTCCATAGACTGCAAAACAAATATATTAATATGGGTAGTTTCTATATCCACAAACAGATTTAATCCATATTGCAGATTTTAAAGTGATTTGGAGTGTTTTCTTACATCATTATTCTGAATTTATTCACATAAAACACATTAATTGGAGACATCTACCAAATGAAGAATATACACTAGTTTATTAGACTATAAAGAATTTTAACATTGACTTCACTAAAAGATCACAAAATGCTTTAACATTCATAATTTAGAAAAAAATATCAATTAAACATTTATGGGATTCATTTAAAATCAATGTTCTAAAATTAAATTATGTGTAATAAGCAAAATTACAAAATGAGAAGGAGAACTTGAGGACTTATAATAATCCATCAAAATTCTGTCATATTTATACTAAAAATTGACAGATTAAGTAGAAAGACTTTATTCAGTTAATCAAGGGCAGGGTTCAAGACATTATTTGAAGAATGTCCACAATAGCCTAAAAAACAAGAAAGATATATAAAATTGCAGTACTTTAAAACACATTTAAACAAATGAATGCTAAATCACAAAAAAAACTTTACAATTTAGATCATTCTCAAAACTTGTTATTCTAAATTTTATAATAGGGATTTAGTGTTAACACATCACTCCCAGCAAATACAATTGTTGAAGATTGTTGAACAAATCAAATGCAATTTATGACAAGATTTTCCATAGGCTATCTATAAGGTGAACTGTAAGATAAAACTGTAGGGCTAGATCAAAATCATTACTAAAATTGATGAACTCCCAACAGAAACATTGCAAGTATTTTAGACAGATGGGGCCAGTTTACTCCTTCAAGCTTTCAATACCTTTTTGTCTGATGGCTCTTTTCTCAGATTCTAGCAAACTGTATTGATGACAGTCATGTCTAAACTTAAAAAAAAAGACAATATTCATCATATACACCAGAAAAAACAAAAACTCACTCACAGGATTAGTGGTACGCCACCACAACTCACTATAAATACAGGTAAAAATAAAAAAGCAGATGACCAGACACAGCTGAAGTAAAAACACTGCATTTAATAAAACTAGATAAGCGCTTTCTCAATCACACAGGTCACTTCATCAGACTATAATAAATAAGGATAAAACATCTCCCTGTTAAATATAACTAACTGTTATTACATCAATCCAATTAAAATCAAGTAAAAAATTTTCAAGCTCACATTGGGTCTTTATACTGGTTCAGCATAACTCCACATAGTATAGGAAGTAAAACCAGCATCACTATGTCAAATTCAGTCTTAAAGGTGCAGGCTCAAAAATTTGACAATACACCACAGAAGCTTATATTTAACAGAGCACAGGCATAAGTACATCAATCGCTACATTCTCCTCTAAGTCTAACAGCATCTAGGGAGCCCTCTCAATCTAAGAACTGGCTTAATGGAAACCAACCCATTTAAGCCAGAACCCCTATCAGCTCTAAACCACAGAGTCCAAAGTACTTCACTCTTCTCCATCCTGTTCTCAATATCACCCATCCTAACCCTTTCATCAACAACTTCTATCACCTTAAAGCTGAAAGTATGCAAATCTTCCTTCTCCAAAACATGTCTAACGAGGGCACTAAAAGTGTTCCCTACCCGTATGTAATAAATATGCTCCCTTATCGATTCCCTCGACATTCTATTAGTTTTACTGACATAAAAAGAATGACAGCACTCACACTGTGCTAAATAAACTAAATTTCTAGTATCACAGCCTGCTTTAACATTAAATCTATAGCTCCAATGTGTGTCTGGGTATAAAAACACCTCCTCACTGCATATATATAGCTGCAATAGGTGCAATTATTGCACGAGAATGTTCCCATGACCCCACTATAAGTAAACTTCTTATTCTCAGGGTAACACAGGATCCTTTTTAATGACCTCCAATTTTTAAAATGAAAGCATGGGAAATCCCCAACCACTTTCCTAATGATTTCCTCCATCATTAACAGGGGCCATTGATTTCTAAAGATTTCAGTTACCTTCGCTACATGACTGGTATAGAAAAAGGGAACAGTAACAAATGCCTTGTTCAGATCCCCACTAAAACATTCTCCCTCTAACTCATTCCTAGGCATAAAATACGGTCTTGCTTTACTACCTCTTAAACTATCCACCTGTTGCAGTGCTGTACTAACCTCCTCTGGTTTATAACCTCACTCCATAAGGAACCTCCTTAAAGTATTCAGTCCATCCTTATAACTCTCCTCCACCACATTCAACCATAAAACTTTCATCCCCTGATCTTTAGTAAAGTTATTGAACATGCACTTCAGATGCATGCTCCTTCTATGAAGTAGGGAATTCCTATAATACTCTTTTCTATATAACCCTGTGGTAAATAAAAAGTCAGGATGTCTTCTCATGAGGATGTCAAGGAACTCAGTAGCTGTATAGGAATATTTAATCGTAAACTTCAAAAACTCCATGCTTCCATGCAAAACATCAACAATCTCCTTCAACCACTCTACAGTGCCCTCCCAATTAACAAAAATATTCGCACTCACACATGAATACAAGTCCTGAAAATAGTGTTTAGAATCACTTAGCACTACATCAGACTTATTAAGAACAGGTCTAACAATGCTTCTCCACAAAAATGGAGTAGGATTCAGTGGACCATCCCTTCCCAGCAACAATTGGTCTAAACGGGGGTTTACTGGGATTCTTATATAATTTAGGGAGGCCTTGAAACAATGGAACTACAGGATTTTCAACACTAAGATAGTGCATCAGATCTAATGAGATAGTATAACTCAACAAACAATCTTGTATTATCAAATGTAACCTTTAAACTAATCACCCTATACGTACTTGCATCAGCTAACATATCTCTAATAGTGAACCAAGAAGTCAAAATAGACCCAAACAACAAGGTAGAAGAGCAAAAAAAAAAAAAAAAAAAACAAACAGAAAATCTTCCAAGAGATTGTAAAACTAAAGACCACCAGTTGGTTAGCGGTAAAGTTTATATTTTGCTTTTGTCAAGACTTCTTCAGAACAACTAAAACTCCATGATAACATAACTTGTATACCATCATCATTCATCAAACAATTAAATAACATAATTATTCAATCAAGAAACAGATCCATCTTAAAGTAATTTTTTCTTTACAACCAATACTGATGTATATTAATGTTTAAAAATGTTGTTAAAGTAAAAACTGTATAAACATGTTTAATTTACTTTAAGCCTTTTATTACTTAAAAAACATTTAATATTTATAACCTCATTCAAACCTGGGGGGGGGGGTTGTCTGCATTTAATTTCACTTGCCAGTTTGCTTCCTTTTACTCTATTAACCCTTTATAATCACCCCTCCTATGTCTTGGTATCTCTTCAAGAATAGAAAAAAAAATTTTTGCTCTTCTTACACTCTAAAGAATGCTTATATTGATCTCTTTTAACTTGTATGAGTTATTAATGGAAAAATCTATAATGTATGATGAATACAAATATATGTTAGTTGAAAAGCCACTATTAGGTACTCTGTTTGGTATTCTTAAAATTCATAAAGGCCACCACAATCCACCTTTTAGGTTGATTCATTCTGCTCCAAACTGAAACATAACTGAAGGTATTTCACTGTTTATTGATTATATGCTTAACCCAGTGGTACAGAGTATGAAATCATATCTTAAGGATTCCTGAGATTTTTTGGATAAATTTAGAGTATTCAATTTGAGCAATGAATTTAAAAGTAATAGATGTTATATTTTTACTGTTGATATCTGTTTACTGTTTACTAGTATTCCCCAGGAAGTAGGTATTAATTATGTTAGAAATTACTTAGTTAAATTTGCAAACTTCACTAATCACCAAGTTTATTTATGTTATGCTTTATTAGATATTATGTTAAAAAATAATTATTTTTTTGTTTAACAGCAAAATATACATACAAATAAATGGGGTAGCAATGGGGTCATCTGTAGCCCAAGCTTTTGCAAACATGGTATTGGGGTGATGGGAACATGTGGTGTGGACTCTGATTGCATCCACGTATGATATATTTTTACGTTAGATTTGCTGATGATTTATTTTTTGTGGTAGAAGGGGACCAACACAAAGCTATAGAATTTCTTAACATGTTAAACATGAAGTCAGAATTTTTAAAGTTTAACTTGGGTAGTCATGGTGAAGTTGTTATTTTTTTAGATATTACGATCACTTGGGATAAAGTGAAACAGGAGTTTGACAGTAACATATTTCAAAAGAATACTTTTGTAAATAATTACCTACATTACAGTAGCAATCACCCTAGGTTTATCAAGAACAATATCCCTAAAGGCCAATTTGTTAGAGCCTCAAGGATAACAACTAATGATATTGTTTTTGGGAAAGAAATAGAGTTTATTTCATCTTTATTTCTAGAAAGGGGTTATCATGGTGAAAAGTTAAAAACTGCGGCAGATGAGGTACGCAGGAGAATAACTTTAGATTTTAAACCTATTTTGAAATATGGGTTAAACTATATTGAAAGAAAAGAAAAGGGTTCTAGAATATTGGATGATTACAGAACAGTATATTGTCTAGCTATGACAGTGGACAGTTCTAATATTTCATCCATCATTCAAAGGAACTGGAATGTTATTCAGGGCAACTCTGATCTTATAAAAATTGTGAGAAGTATCCCAAGGTTTACTTACAGGAACACCTATAACTGGAAGAGGTATGTGCAACATGATTCCTATAAATTTATTTCATTAAACTTGTTGCCCAACAAAAATAAGGGTATGTACAAGTGTGGGGTATGTTCAGCTTGTAAGTACATACTGGAGGGTCAATTTATTAGCTTAAAGCATTTAGACAAAACAATAGCTGTTCCAGGTGTTTTCACCTGTAAAATTGAGGGGATAGTTTATATTAGCATATGTTCTCATTGTGAAAGTTTTCATGTTGGGATGTCCACTAGAAGCTTGAACAAAAGTATTAAAGCCCTTGTATATTCTGTCAAGACTAAGGACTGTAAGAATACTTTATATAAGCATTCTTTAGAGAAGAGCAAAAAATACTGCTTTCAGCTTTATGGTGATATAAGTTGTTGATGAAGGGGTTAGGATGGGTGATATTAAGAACAGGATGGAGAGGAGTGAAGTGCATTGGCTTCTGAAGTTTAGGGCTGATAGGGATTCTGGCTTAAATGGGATGGTTTCCATTAAGCCAGTTCTTAGATCGTGAGGTCTCCCTAGATGCTGTTAGACTTAGAGGAGAATGTAGAGACTGGTGCACTTATGTCTGTGCTCTGTTAAATATAAGTGTCTGTGTATTGTCGAAATTTTGAGCCTGCATCTTTAAGACTGATTTTGACATAGTGATGCTGATTTTTACTTCCTATGCTATGTGGAGTTATGATGAACACTTATGAAGACCCAATGTGAGTTTGAAAAATTTTTATTTGATTTTAATTGGATTGATGTAATAATGGTTAGTTATATTTAACAGGGAGATGTTTTATCTGTATTTGTTATGGTCTGATGCTGGTCATCCGCTTTTTTATTTTTACCTGTATTAATATTCATTATATAGACTCCTTTATTTGATTGTTTTAAACTATAAAATATTCAGGTTTATATTTGCTTATAGACTAAAACATTTCATTATTTTTTTGATACCTGCTTTATCCTGGTCGAGGTGTTTTTTGAAGCTGGAGCCTATCTTGACAATTAATAAGTGTAAGGCTGAGAACTAACCATGTGTATGATAGCAACCCAGTACAGGACAGACAGACAGGTAGAAACATGCACACATACACACACACACACACACACACACACACACACACACACACACACACACACACACACACACACACATACACATGCGCTCATATGCACACACACTTGGACCACGCACAAGCACACACACACACACACACACACACACACAGAGGACAGTAAGCAATCCCTTTGGAATGTGAGAAGAAAATGGAGTTCTAAACTGGAACACTAACATACGGAGGTCAGCACAAAAGGAATTCAACCAAGAACAAGACTGAAGAACTAAGCTGCAGTGAGGTAGCAATGTTATCTGCTGCACCCTCTGGTGTTGATTTGTCATAAAATGTCAAACTTAAGATAACTTAAAAAAATAAATTATCGAAGAACTAAATCAAAAATTATTCTATCCATAAGACTCAGTGCATATTCAGAACAATCAACTGATTTTATTTTACTTTGCACATATCACTTCTGTGTAATGGCAGATTTTTTTGCAATATTTTATTCAAATACAATGTAATCAGTATGCTACATCAAGCTTAGCTCATCAGCTAAGCTGGTGTATTTCAGAAAAAGGTTTCTGTTACAAATGATACTAAACAAAGCTGCCTTTTATTGTCTTTGGTATTTGCAATGCTAGTAGAGCTATTTGTCAAAACAGTCAGGTTATATAGTAAATCTGAAAGATTTCTTGGAATACCAAAAAACAAAAAAGAATATTCTTATTTTCAGTCACCATCATGTTTTTTTTATGGATTAGTGAGTTGATTAATTTTGGCTCTGATTAGTTCAATATAATCTTTTATCACATTGCTTGGCCTAGGCTTTAACTCCTCCGAATCTTAAGTCCTAATAAATAGTTATAAAATACCTGACTTCCCTTGCAACACTCAACAGTATCAATGGAAAAAGCCTGAGAAATATATAAATATGTGTATTGTTAACAGACAAGATTTAATTGGATTTAATGTCTTAGCAAATCTATTTACTGCTATATGACTGGGGTATCAGCACATGTGTAAGCCACAAGCTGCCACCGGGGTGGTTAATTTCTTAAAAGAGGGGGTCTACGTGAACATGAGATAGCCTGCACCCTAACACATCTTACCTCATGGGAATGGAATGGGTCCATAAGGCTCCTATCCTAAGGAAGGAAGGAATGGGCTAAAGGGCTATTGCCTTGGTTAGTTAATGAATCTGCACTTATTTAAGTATCAGGATCAGCTTGCTAAAGTGATGCTTCCACACAGATTGAATGAGAACAGAAAGAAATAGCAAAATACACAAATGGTTTAAATTGTATGCACAGGATAATGGTGAAATTTGCATGTCAAGTTTGTGAAATATCATAGAGTAGGAACAATGTCTCTGTTATGCATCATCCTTCTATGTTCTCTGGTTTATGCGCCCCTAGCAAGTTACCTGGTATTAAGCAGGCACTTAATAAAAGATTAGTACCTAAGATGATGTACAAATTTATACAAGCCTGATACTGATATTACTAAAAAAAATAAAGAGGTCACTGAGGTGATGGAATGAGACCTACACACTGCTAGAATGTGCCTTAGTAAAATAAAATTGCTATTCAGATTAGCCAGCTCATGTAGTGTAGAGAGATAAAACCTTGGCTAATGTACTGGTGACCTGAGTTTGATTAGAAGCTCCAAAATTTGGTGGAACTGGAAAGGAAGAATATGCATGTCCATCCTTGAGGGAAGGGTGGGGCAGACCCATGTACATATAGCAACAAACACTTGGAACTGGGGCAACGCTGTACTACATGAGCTGGGGTGGTAGTCCTTTGGCTCACCAAGCCACCACTTGGTGGCAGCCTTCATTAGTAAGGGTTTGGGAGTATGCAGTTGCAGAAAAAGGCATTATGGCTCCTCGGGTTGATATGGGTAGCTCAGGCTGTCAGCTGGAGGAGGGAGGATTAAGATACAGAAACACAGTCATTGCTGGATGCTAACTATAACACTAGCAATCCTCATGGCTGCCTGCAAGAAAGCCAGTCCAGATGACTGTCATCCTGGCACTCTTCTGTAATAATTCCCATGTAGAGGGTACTAAATGGACAGAGCATGGAGGCAAAAAGTGTTTATAAAAATTGTTATCCAGACATGTATATGCTTTAGAGAGAGAGAGAAAGAGAGAAGGTAACCATTTCAAGTCTCCTTGTTTTGAAACTTGCTGATGCATGGCAAGCAATCACTAAGTGTAATATGAAAACACTTATGAAGGCCTGGTACAATATAGAAGGGTCAAGACTTTAAGGGTTACTCCACTCAAACAAATTGCAAATGCAGTAAGGCATGTTACAGATACATGTAAATAAGAAAATGTTAATTTAATCTGGTATGAATAAAAATAAAAAGACAGTTTACATGAACTAAAAGTAAACTTTATGGATCCACTAAAGTGAAAAATAAGTGTTTATTTTTCCAGTAAACTTTTGGATTATTAGTTTTTTATGAAGACGAGGCTATAAAAGCATTATTCATAATGCTTACTAAATAGTTTATGTATTTAGGTATGTTTTATTACACTATTTGTGCTTTTAAGTATATTTAAAAAGTTTTTAAGAAGTTTTTAACACATATATATATATATATATATATATATATATATATATATATATATATATGAAAGGAATTCAACTATATTATATTTGGTCCTTGTTAGTTAGTTTAAACATAGAGCACGTCTATTTAGTTTCAAGGTTTAGAAGATGTTATATAGATTTTGAAGTATTTATGCTTATACCATTGTCTTTTAAATGCATTTTAAATGGCCTTATACTCAACAGGTTAGGTGCTAGTATATATGTTTCTTTAAATTGAAGAGTATTGAATGCTAAATACTTAATTGATTAATTAAATTAATTGAACAACATGCATTTTGTATATAAGGAACTGAATAATTCAGTGTGATAGATCTGAAGAAGCGTGCAGGCGGCACGCGAAAGCGCTCATCTCCTTTTATTTTATGGTTTAATAAAGAGTGTGGAACTTAGCCAAGAATCTTGTATGTTTCGTGGAAGACTCAACAACTTATTTACAACCAATCACTAAGTGTAATATAAAAACACTTATGAAGGCCTGGTACAACATAGAAGGGTCAAGACTTTAAGGGTTACTCCACTCAAACAAATTGCAAATGCAGTAAGGCATGTTACAGATACATGTAAATAAGGAAATGTTAATTTAATCTGGTATGAATAAAAATAAAAAGACAGTTTACATGAACTAAAAGTAAACTTTATGGATCCACTAAAGTGAAAAATAAGTGTTTATTTTTCCAGTAAACTTTTGTCAACAGCTGAAGGCTTCTACAGATCAAAGTCAATGCCAGCAGCCCAGAGGGCACGTCCAGATTGTTTTCAGTTCCACATAATAAGAAAATTACAGGGGAGGAACAGGAAACCACAGCAGTGTAACAGCTACAGTTGCAGCAGTGTCCATTTTGACAAAAAGACCCTTTACATCAGAAGTCAACAATAAAATAAATAAATAAATAAATACATGCATTTTTAGAAATGCAGACTTCATATTTCTTCAAAATACTTTTAACCTTTGCAAAACAACCTTTTGGATTTGCAGAGGAACTTTCAAAATCTAGTTCCTTATGAAATCTCTGTAGAATAAAAACAGAAGTATATATATTTGTGATGTATGTATGCATGTATGCTAAGATTGCATACCTCTCAACTGGCCAGATTTTTGAAGAATGCTCAGATTTAAGCCTCATATTTTGGGTCTATTCCTTATAATATTTGTAATTTTTCCGGGAAATCACTGAAGATTAAACTCACTAAATAATGGCTTGTGTTTTTTCGTTTCAGACTTGATATCCTTCAGAAAATGCATGATTAAACACATCTTGTTATTCTAGCAACTTTCTAAGCTCATAGGAGCAATATTTATAATCTGTCCTATTTTGGAGCCTTTTCCTCCCATTATATTAGTCTTTCTTCAGATTTATTACTCGAAGAGTTTGAAATACACATGCATGTATGCAAGGACATATCTACACTCTGATGTGGCTTTTCTTTCAATACATTTAGTTATGATGTGTTGAAACCAGGTGTTTAGATTTTTAAGGTTGGCAGTGCACTGTTGTGGGGATTTCAACTTTTCACTACTGTTACATGACTGTGCAGCTGGAATATATAAATAAAGTAGTATGTGCGTGTGGGGGGGGGGTCATTGTTTAGGCATTTTCAAGTTTATATAAATCAATGAAATGCAACTCATTTTTACATGACTGAGTTGACTACAAGGAACACTAGCTGGAAGGATGCTAATAAAATAAGCTATAAAGTCTGCAAGAAGTAATCACTGTAAGACGATGATAATAGTTACTGTATCAAAAAAGTATCTATCCAGTGATTAGATGATAGATCATGTGACTTTTGATAATTTGCTTTCACACACCTAATTTATTAAAAAGTTAAGCTGCATTCCAAAGGTATATGTCACAAAATATGAAAAACACATAGCATTTAACTTGTAAATACACACATACACACACACACATACACACACACACACACACACACACACACACACACACACACACACACACACACACACACACACACACAAACTCAGACTGTAAAGTCTGGTTGAATTAATAAGAATCAAACATGATATTTTAATGGAGAAACCTTCTGACAATTGTGTGGGAGTTTTTGGAATATTATGCTTCATGGGTGCTCCGGTTTCCTCCCATATCCCAAAGACATGCAGTAGGTGGATTGGACACACTAAACCGGCCCTAGGTGTTAGTGTGTGCATGTGTGTGCCTTCTGTGGAAGGTTGGGTGCCAGGCTGGCAACTCAACACCGTAAAACTCCACAGCCAATCATGAGTGGACAGATGATCCGCTGTGGCGACCCCTAACCGGGAAAAGCCAAAAGAAGAAGAAGATGCTTCATAAGGTATAAAGAAATGAGAAGAGTTCTAATACCTTTGGTTTATCATCATTTTGAACCAGATTTTTCAAACAAGAGTCTATGACACTGCTATAAAATGGTGAGATTCTGTGAAATATGTCATGTGCTGAACTGTGCACAGATAATTAATAAGTGCACCTATTGTCACACATACTTTCACTAAAATGCATATTGCTGTATGTTTTATGACCAAAATTTCAAGTTTCAAAGTCTTAGGTATGATATTTTGTCTAAACCATTAAATGTGTCACTATTACGCATGAAAGTCTGACTTTAGGTTGCATTGTTAGTAGGGTTATTGTAAGAAAGTGCCTCTATGAAGTGGTGCCAAGTTACTTGATTTAATGATCCAGTAAAGTCAGACTCCAGCCTTGAAAGTAAAGTGTATTTCTTCCATTTCCTGATAAAACTAAGTCCCCCTCCATAATAATTTATATTGAAATTATGGGATAAAAAATGTATTAGAGAATCAAAGGAAATTAACTTTAGGCAGGAGTGACAGAAGAGCTTGACACCTTTGATCCCTGGTAGTATAGAGGGATAAAACCTTGACTATGGCTCAGCTGCCTAATTCTGATTAGTGCCTTAGGCATTTGATGTAACGAGCAGGGAACAATGGGCATAACCATCCGGGAGAGGGCAGCAGGACAAGGCAGAGTAGGACACATACTGTCACAATTCTTTTGATAAAGGGCAGTGTTCAGTGGGGAGCTTGCACTTGAAATGGATGAGCATTATGGGTCCCCTTGATGATATGGGAACCTCTCCTTCTCACCAAGGAGATGGGAATTAGGTAATTCAAAATTCCCTAATAGCCAGGATGCCAGTGACAATACAAGCAGCCCTAATGTTTGCCTGAATGATTGTCAACTCCAGACTGCTCTCACCTCTTGTGGGTTTGAAACTGACTTGAGATGAGTTGGGGGGAGACTTGATTGTCAATAGGCACTTTGACAGAAGAAAAAGGAACAAAAGGAAAAAAAAAAAGTGCCTCACACCTGTTTGCTCATTTGGTCATTTTGGTTCTAGAACATTACTTGAATACTAAAAGTCCCAGGTGTAGGAAATGTTATTAACAATATCTTGCAGCGGAAGGAGAATGTGGTGCTATCAGGAGTTGTTAATGTAAATATTTGTGGCATGAGCACTAACAGTGTGGTGAAATGGATTTGGATTCAAGACCAAAATTATAGTTTAGGGATTGTTTAGGTCTCTGAAGAAATTATACACAACAGAAACCTACTAAAAGCAATTTTCACCACGCTGTCTGTAATACAAAATATTAAGTATGGAATGGTGGACATGTTCTAGAATGGTAGTGATTATGGAGAAAAGGGCATTATATGTTTGAAAGTTGGCTAGTCAATCAGTCATTGAAAGCTTGAGTTTATATCAGATTTGCATTGTTAAAAGGCACAAGATGCCAGTTCTGCACACATACCAATATGGTAGATGTAATTCTGTACCTTACTTCTGGTAGCTCACAGCATTTACATCAAAGTATTACATTTCTATATTTATTTTCTCTACCATAATGAAAATTCTTGTCTAATTATGTTCAACAGAAATACTGGTACAATGTTAATTGTACTGATGTATGGTTGCAGACAGTTTAATGGCAGAAATGTTATCATAATTCTGTTACCAAGTATATTAATGGTAAGACTATTTATGTAGCTATCTGGACAGAATAGTCAATTGTGACATTATATTCTGAGGCAGCGTGATTTACAACTCTATATTTGTAAAATGGTCATGACATTTAAAAATAAAGATTTTTTAAACATATTAATGATGTCAGGAGATATAGTAAATTGAATGCTTTGTACAAGCATGGCAAGTTATATAATAGGGATCATTGGTTTGAATTTCAGGCCTTATGGGTTATGTAGAAATCTTTGCATATGGTTGATATGGGTAATCTGGTTTAAAAGAAAACATTCAACTGGCAGATTATTAGTAATATACCACCAAACCTAAATTATGTCATATGCCCATTATGTCGACTTTAAAGAAAAACAGTTGCTCCTTTAATTTATTATCATCTGTTTCTATCATTTTCCATTGTTATCTTTTTTAGAAAACAGTTTTGAAAAGTTCTAAATTCGGTTTGGTCAAAGTCCCCAAAAACATTAGGTCAATAATTTTGTGTAAAGCCCACACCTCACAAGTACTATCATTTAATCATAGTACTATTATATTTGTCTTCAATTTTAGACTTCCTCTTTCTAGATTTTCTGATTCTTGCAATAAACTTTTTTAATGGTGAAAATATACATAACTAAGTCAGTAGAATGACTCCTTGTCATCACTAAGTACACATGCTTTGCTCTATGAAAACTTTTATTCAGAAGAATACGCCACTTTCTGAACGTCTGCTATGACTTTTAAAGTTCAGTGCATGACTTTTAATGCTTGGAGGTTGAGTGACATGCCAAAGCCTACATAAAATAAAGTGCAGAACACACAGATGAAGAATAAATACAAATTACTTTTCATAGAATTCTGAAGAACCATTGAGCTACCATGTTAAAACCTTAAAGTGATTTGTCATTACTCTTAGCTTCATGTTTGATTTATTGCTGTAGCACCTCTCTCTGTCATTTTGTCATAACTGTTTCATGATTTACAATCATTTTTCAATTTTTCATTCTGTCATGCTCTGCCTCCCTGTAATTCTATGTGGAATGCCCTCTGACCTTTGATGTCATATTAGGCATTCTACTAAAGCTGTCAGTTCAATTCATGCATGCAATTTTGACGACTGTTTTTTATTTTCTAGTGAAAGCAGTAATATCCAAATTACTCGTTTAACTTCAGATGTTGGAATTCTAAACCCGTATTTCAGCAGGAAGTTCAGATGGCAGTAATGTTGCTGTTGATGAGGTTCTATACCATAGTTAAATCCTGCTCTGAAATGACTTCTTGGCCAGTAACCATCTATCTTATCTGTGTTCTTATGTCTATTTAACCACATGCATTGTGCCATGCTCTCCTCAATTTTACACTGTTACGAAAGTTCACTTTACCACTGTTGTTCTGTTAGAAAATGCTATGGAGCTAAACTTTGTTACTGTAAACACTTATTCTGATCTACATTTGAAGGAATTTGCATATCATTGTATTGCTGGTTTAATTTCTCCAAGTCTTTTGGGCTTCTAATACCATGATGGGAATAGACCCCATATCTAAGTGAAGGTATAATTAAAGTTCATGAAATGAGTGTTGCTTCAGTCTTTGATGCTAGCCAAATGTGCTTGCAGCACCCGCATTGTGCCCAGAATTGACTCCTGCAATTCATACCGAGTTACATGTATCTGTAGCATAAATAAACAAGACTAAATTATTTTTTTATGAGACCCCATTGTTCCTACTACTGTTGAAATTGTCTGGGTATCCTTCTACATGTCTGCCTGCCAATCCTGATATTTTATGACTTTGTGTCTCTGTGTACATGACACTGTAATCACTGGGTGTAGACATTTTAGTAATAAATACTAATTTTGTCTTCTTTTCATAGACTAATATATCTGATTTTCTCACATCTATTTTTAACTGTTGGTAATGGATAATCCCGTGTGCTATAAACTTCATCTTTCTTTAAAATGTTTTGTGGCTCATGTTTCCAATGAATCAGCTACTTCAATATTATAATGTTTGCACAATCCCACATGCAACAGTCTTGCCACATAATTCTGCCTTTCAGTGTATTTGCCCTCTGCCATGAGTGTATCACATCCAGAAACAAGATTTGCAATTATTTCCATTTCTGTTTTACAGAACATTCATTTGTCTGTTTCTGCCAAATGTTCAGTGGACTTTGTAAACCAACGTGTCCATTATCCTGGGCTGCTAATAACCTTTCATCTTTTGGTTTAAATTCACCTCTCCTTAACTATTCCTATGTCAGATTCTGATTGACATGAGGTTGTTCCAGGATTTTTTGTACTTGCAACTATATTTATGCCTTTTCCACATTTCTTCCCATCTCATCTGATTCTTCTCCTTATATTCTTTATTTTTTTTAGCACATTCAATTGCTGCTTGATTTTTCTTTACTTCTGGTTTGGTTTTCATTACCACTTGACATCAATATGCTTTTACTAAACAAAGCAGGGAAGTCATCTTAGATTTCTTCTCTTCATGTTTCAAAACTTTCACTGTGTTTGATTTGATGAGGTCAGCAGATATGTTTGCAGTCCTACTATTGCAGAGCTATACATATAATCAGCTTCAATGAGGTCCATACCTTCTTCAGAGCAAGGAATGTATTTTATTTATTTATTTATTTAACATTTGTTGACCAGGAAAGTCCGACTAGGTTTCACAGAGCCTGTTTTCAGCGGAGGCCTGGGGAGAAATGCTCCAGATGCATGTCTTTGGAATGTGGGAAGAAACCGGAGTACCCAGAGGAAACCCACGCGAACACAGGGAGAACATGCAAACTCCACACAGAAGGCACCTCAGCCGAGAATCGAACCGGAAAACCTCTTGCTGTGAGGTGACAACGTTAACCGCTGCACCACTGTGCCACCCACACAGGATCTTGGTATACACTGATTTTTATATATAATTTGATAGGTGTGGAAATGTTTTCTTGTTTTCCTGTCCAACAGATCCAATACCTTTTGGGGCCAGTCAATCACCCCTAAACTGTAAGTTAGAACAGAAACAGCAAATTGGTTTTGTCAGGACTGTTTTCAGTATTAATTTTAATCTTCTAAAATATTCATTAATAAGTTTTGCTTACATGTGTTCATGTTTTATTGTCAATGCTTTATCATTTCCCAGATATTTATGCAAATACTCCTGCTCAAGTTTCTTTATATCAAATTCCTGTCCCAAACTGATATTTTCTTGGAACTGTAGATTTCCTGCTTTAAATGTCGATTTTGCACATTTATCAAGACCAAATTACATTTTTATATCTTCTGAGAAAGTTTTGACCACTTCCAGTTGTTCTTTCAGTTCCTAATATAATGAACTACATAGTTTTAAATCATCTACAAAAGGATGACAAGTCTTTACACTTTGTTGTTGTTTGGGAAACAAATTGCAACCATGACCTAATCTGCTATGTTGACAGCTTACTGGGTTAAGGGCAAGACAAAAGATCAGCAGTGATGAAACCTCACCCTGGACTACCCCACTTTGAATTTTTATCCCTGGGATAATAACTTTTTCTTTATCATCACTTAGCTGCAAAGTGCTTTGCCACTCTTTCATGGTCACTGTAATGTAATTGATCAGTGTAGGGTAGATCATATACATCTGTAAACACCCATTTATCCATGAATGTGGGATGCTGTCAAATACCATTTTGTAATTAATCCATGTCGTACTTCAATTCTTCCCCATTCTACAATTCTCCATTATGACTTTATTTAACAACACATGGTCTTTTGTTCCATATGACTTTCTTTTGTTACTCTTTTGTTCTATTGCCATGACTGAGTTTTCTTGTAAACAATTATAAACTCTGTCAGCATCAGTTCCAGTACATAGTTCATACATTGTCAGAAGGCAAGGTTATTGGTCTATAGTTTTTAGGATAACTTGCAGGCTCATTCTTAAGGAGGAGTGTCATTCTTCCTGTTGTTAACTGGGTTGGTGTCTGTTTGGGGTCCACATTTAAGTAGTTCTCATTCAGGGCTAAATCTTCATGTAAATATGTTAATACTTTCAGTCAGAAGTTAGATACTGTATCTGGGCCTGGGGTTTTCCAGTTAGGAGCTTTTTTAGTTCTGTTTCAATTTCTCTGGCTGTTACTTCATCCCATTTCATATCCTGTACATTTGAACTTCTTACTGTTTCTTTTACTTCTTCTATCTATCCAGCATCTCTGTTATGTTCCAGACGGTTATCATAGATATTTCTCCAAAATGTGTCTATTTCTTCTTTTTTGGTAGTGTTTCTATTCCTTTTACTTTATTTCACAATTCTCTCTCTATTTTATTTTTGCATCATAAATGAATTGCTTATTTTGTACCTTTCCTTTATATTTATTTGCATATCTTCTAAGTTTTTCTGCCTGTGCTGACATCTTTAGTTTATTATTTAAAATAGTGTACAATAGATCTTGGTCTGTTCTAATACTGCATGTTGCTTTTATCATGTCTGTTTATCTTGGTATTTTTGTTGATCTGTGCCCTCTTCTATACTCTTTTAACAGTGGCAATTCTTGCCTGATTCTTCATGGTTTTCTCTCTCAGATACTTCCATGATGTCATTTGATTTTTTCCCTTCCTTTCCCTTATTGCCCTGCATTTTTGTGTTAAGAGTTTATCTGTTATTAATTTAGCTACACAGTAATATATCATATATACCTGTTTATCATATGAATTTCAATTAATAGTCTTGATTAATATTTCATTTGTTTTAGGTTCATAGGTAGGTACTAGGCTATCTGCCCTAAGGCATTTATAAGCCTAGTCAGAATGTGTTGGCTTTTGCCGCCCCCTTAGATTATTTCCCTGTGCCTCTGTCCAGCAGAGCCACTGAAGTGATCCCCGGGGTAAACTTTCCGTTTCCCATCCACTCGTCAAGGATTCTCTTGAAGAGTGTTAGCGAGGAGCTCTACCTAATGTAGACTGGAATCTTATTCCAAAGCATGGGAAGTCTCTGGGACAGAAATCTATCCCTCCAGCACGTCCTATTTATTGTTGGTTTAGATCCCTAGAGAGTGTGGCTCGAGAAGATACGGTTTTCTTTAGGTGGAGCATGTCCATCAATTCTGGATTGGACAGGGTCTTGTATGTCAGGCAGAGATCACCTCTGAGTAGGCGGTATGCAACCAAGTACAGCAGGAGTTTCTTCAGTCGAGGTGCATAGGGCATCTGTTTGAGGCCAGTGATCCTCTTGGTGAGGTACTTCTGTGGTCTTTTCAGCTGTTGCAGGTGTCTTGTAAGGTTCATCCCAAATGGGGCATTGTACTCTATGATGGGTCTGATGAGTGGTGAGTAGAGGGGCACAATGACCTCTTTTGATCTGGATGCGAACCCTTTTGTGATTAAGTGGGCCACATAGAAGGATTTTCTAACCACTTTGGCAATGTGATTATCAAAGGAGAGATTACTATCTACTTGGGTCCCCAGATCTCTTATTATGTCCTCCATATTTAGGGGACTACCACCTATGTGGTAGTTTGTGGGTACTTTGTTTTTTTGAAAGGGGATGACGATACACTTTTTGGCATTTAGCTTGAGGCCATGATTTTGACACCAGATATCCGTCTCAGTGTGACCCTTTTGGAGGATGTCTGTGTCAGCCAGAAAGTCAATTATAGCCCCTAGTTTGCAGTCATCTGCGAACTTGGTCAGCCATAGTCCTCCTGTGTTTGCCTGTACCTCTGAGAAGTATATGCCGAACAGGAGGGGTCCTAGGACTGAGCCCTGGGGAACACCACTTGTAACCGGTTTAGAGTTGGACTTAGCTCCCACAACGGTCACCATGTGGGTTCTGTCCATGAGCCAGATGGCAACCCATTTTGTGACATAGGGGTTTATGTTCAGGCTGGTGAATGGAGAATGGTGTCGAAGGCCTTTGCAAGGTCTAGGTAGGCTGTGTGTACCACCTTTCCCTCCTCTATAGCCTTGGTAACTATTTCAAAGAAGTCCACCAGGTTTAGGAGACATGATCTGCACTTAACAAAGCCAAACTGGGTAGGGTCCAATGGTTGGAGGTTCCCAATGTCTCTGTTTATGATTTCCATGATGATGCACTCCATAACCTTGCAGACCAAGCTAATCAGGCTTATAGGGCAATAGTTCCCAGGGTCTGTTGTGGCTCCACCTTTGTGGAGCGGAATAACCATTGCTGTGCACCACTCTATGGGTATGTAGCCTGTGGAGAGGCTGAGTTTGAACAGTGGGTTTAGAGGAGTAGTTAGTTCACCTTTGAGCTTGTGTAGGACACAGCCTGGGACACCGTTCAGTCGCATTGATGCTGTGTTTTTGGCTTTGAAGAGGGCTGGTTTAACCTGAGTGTCTGTGATTTCAGGGGGTCTACAGTCTTCTGGTATGGTTATGGGCCCTTTTGGGGGTGAGAGGGGATGAAGTTTGCAATGAACTTGGTTTCCTTTTCTTGGAGGAATGAGTCTTGGTTTTGCTTGGGATAGCACGATCCATGCATTCTTGTAGCTGCCCGTAGAATACATTAGTAAAGGATTTTGCAGCTTGGACAGCGTTATCCTTTAGCATGGGGGCTTTGAAACTTTCCACCTCGGTCTTAAGTAACGTAAAGTTTGCTTTTGAAAGGTTTTTTATGATGGTTTCTTTCTCCGGGGGTGGGGGCGGAATGTGGATATCCAAAGTGATTTGTTTATGGTCAGATCTAACCAGCGAGAGGTTGATCTCTGGTGTGGAACATTGGTCGCCCATGTTGGTGATAACCAGGTCCAATATGTTGTTACCTCTGGTGGGAGTGTCGACCAGTTGATCCAGGGCATTTGAGTTTATAAATTCTAGGAAATGTTGGGCAAGATAGTTAGTACTTGAGTAGTTCTCCCAGTTAATGTTTGGGTATTTGATAATTGAAATCACCCAATATTAGGGTGTTTGGTAGGACCTTTATGTTTCTCAGTGTTTCCAGAAAGGTGGAATGGGGGTCCTCGGACATGGTGGGTGATCTGTAGCAAGCTACAATTTGAATTGCAGTTTTGCTCATTGTTAGTTGCACATGGATGATCTCTGAAGCATCGTGCTGTTCCACTAACCTGGAGGTGTGGGTATCCTTGATGAATATGGATACATCCCCACCTTTTGTATTTTGGTCCAGGTTCTGTGGCTGAAATGTATGGTATGAGTTGTAGCCTGGTACTGCTGGGGTGCTCTCTGGAGCTTTAAACCAGGTTTCTGTTACTACACATATATCGATTTTCTCCATACTGAGGAGTGCCTCGAGTGCATGCATTTTGAGGTTTAGACTTCTGGCATTGAGTAGCATTACCCTCAGTCTTTTGTTACCTGTGCTATTTACGGCAGTGGGTTTGTCTTTTGAGCCTTGCCTAAAAAAGGCACTATGGGGGTGGCAAGAGCCTTGGCCAGTACTCGAAAGCCTAAGGGTGACAGGTGCAAGCCATCTCTAGTGAAGCAGCGTGGCTTGTCGAGTATGTCATCCCAGGTGGACAGACACTGGATCCCCTTTGAATGACACCAAAAACTTAGCCAATTGTTGAAATTGATAATTTTTTTCTTTATACCGTGGTATTCTTGGTAAGGGCAGGATGCTACTCAGGGTCAGGGTCATACCGGCCTGGGCTATGTGATCAGAGAGCTCTTCCATGTCTCTTTTCATGTAGACCAGGGAGGTATGGCTCAGGTCATTCACACCAACATGGACAATGACAGAGTCATATTTGTACTTGTTCTGGAGTGACCCAAGTGCTTGTGTTATGTGCCAGATCCTAGCACCTGACAGGCAGCTAACAGTAACCTTCGCCTTATTCAGCCTAGTAAGTGGGACATCAGTGTGCCTGACTATAGAGTCACTTATTACTAGTATGTTGGGTATGTTATTTTGCCTTAAGGGCTGTGAGTGCGTGGCACACTGGTTTTGTGAAGTATGTGCTTCATGGTTTGTGTTTGGGGGGGTGGAGGTTGCTTGGATGTCTGCTATGGAGGTCTCTGCTGCTTTTGCATATATTTTTTAGAGCCTCTGAGTATGTTTTGGTGTATTTATGTATGTTTTCTGCTGGTGCTGGTTTGATGAGTCTTTGTCAGACTGGTGGTGTGATGCGATTATTTCCCTTCTCCTCTTGACTGTCTGATCCAGTCTTGGATTGAGAGAGTTTAGCCTCCAGTTTGGCTGTATAATTGCATCTCTCACATGTATTAGTGTTTGCTGGTAGGAGGAGAGGGTTGTCTGTGTACATGAGGCAGTTGTAACATTGTCTCAAAATGCCCAGATTCACCAGTTGGACTGGAGAGTACACCTGAAACTGCCCTTTGGACATGCCTGGATAGGTACAGTGAACTGTTTTACAGAATGGCTGGTAAGGTCGAATAGAGAGCCTCGTCCTTCTGTACAGTATAGGGGGGGGTCTAGTGCTAGGGTTTATAAGTGCTTGCTATGAGTTTTGAGCAAGTGCTGGGCTGAGAAATGAATGGCTTGAGTGCTTAAGTTGAAAGTTTGTCTAGTTCCAAGGGAAAAATTGAAGAGGAGACTTAGTGGAGCCGGGAATAGTTATACACTAGCTAACCAGCGCTGCCCGGTGTGCAAAACTGGGCAAATGCAGGTTTTATAGCAGGGAAATGAAAAAGATGGAAATTAGCCCAAAATGGCCAATAAACTACTAATTTCTGGGCTGAAATCACTCCTCCAGGGACAGATAGGCTGCTCAAAGCTCCCCTCTCTCACAAGTGAATAGAGAAACTTCCTTCTATCCAAGTAAGGTATAGGCAAACACAGAGATTTGTAACACAGCCCTGAATTCAGCACTAAACTGAAAACTGGACTATACTAGCTTAGAAAGGCAAGGAACAATTTTATATATATATATATATATATATAGATATATATATATATATATATGTATATATATATATATATATATATATATATATATATATATATATATATATAATTTTCAGAAAATAAGAAGATACAATCAAAAAATACTTTAAATGCACAGAAAAGGATACTTATTGTTATATGTCTCAGATCAGAGTTGTAGTCAATGCCTCTAGTAATAAAGTAGGAAGAAACACAAACACAGTAAAAGCAGATGAATAAAGTACATTTTTTTACATATATAAAACAATAGAAAACTAAAAAATTGATTTAAACAAGTTACCCAATTAACCAGAAAAAGCTCAAAACTGAGCCCTGTTACAGCAGTCTTCAATCAGATAAGTTCTAACTGCACACTCCTACAGCTAGGGTGCAGGGGAACCTTCTCCAAAAAATGATGGCCTGGATCAGTGCTCAAGTTATACAAACAAAGCTAGATTCAGCAGGTCTGAATCTGGTCTATGTTACAGCAACAAGGCGCACCAATTTCAGAAAGAAACAGTTCAAATAAGCAGGCACAATAAACCTGTGACCAGAAATTCCAAGCTCAAAAGGGCAGAATCCAGCCTCTCATCCCACAAGAGTGCAGACCACAAACTTTCTTAATGTAGAATAACTGGCCTGAAGCCCAAGTACTTAAACCAGAACTAATACACTTTTAGAATAGCAGACACTGAGCCTTCAATCAGCAATTCCCAGCTTAGAAGGATGTAAGCTGCCTGTCCTGCCACAACAGTGCAGACCACAAACCTTCTTAATGTAAAACAACTGGTATGAAGCCCAAGTGCTTAAACCAAAATACTTAATATAACAGTTACAATTTAATCAGGCTACTACCAAGCAGCAATAAACGCAGCAGAATAAATAAAATTGAGTACTTTTAAGAAGAGGCAAAAGCAAAATAAAGTAGGAGGAAACACAAATACAGTAAAAGCAGATGAATAAAGTGCAATATATTTTGTTAGTAAAATGCAAGGAGAGAGGAAGGAAGAACCTAAGTGGGTTGGCCTTCTCAAATCTTCTCTCCGCATTAAGTAGAGTGAACACTAGATTCAGGATATGATCTCACTGTACTCAGTTAAGTGAGCAAATGAGATGGACCCAGGAGGAGTGTTCAAATACAGACTTACAGGAGGGGTGGGCCATTCCAGAGCCACCAACACTAACACCAAGAGAAGAAGCGGGTGGATGGGGAACTAACTGCAGAGAGTCACACAGCACACTATTCTGTGAAAACAATTAGGTAATATAAAAAATGAAATACAGTACTTTTAAAACTGCAAGTTTGTACTTAACAGAAGACTAAAATACAATACTGCAAGTTTGCACTTATCTTCAGGTTCTAATGCAGGTGATTTTAGCCAACCAAGTCTCTCAGACATTGGCCATAAAATGAATTCCCATACTGTGTGGCTATCACTTAAAGTACAGAGGCAGCCCTCTAGGCTAACAGTTAAATATCAGATAACAAAGAAGTGAGAAGACCACCTCCCCCTTTACAGCAGAGAGACCCACAGCACACTATTCTGTGAAAATAATTAGGTAACAGAAAAAAATGAAATACAGTACTTTTAAAATTGCAAGTTTGCACTTAGCAGAAGACTAAAATACAATACTGCAAGTTTGCACTTATCTTCAACTTCTAATGCAGGTGATTTTAGCCAACCAAATCTCTCAGAAGTTGAGCATAGTTTTATTAGACTTCTAATATTTTGTGTGTTATTGACTATCTGTAACCTATTTCTTTCATAGTCATCTATTTCTTTCATTGATCTTAATATGTCTATCCATCTGTATTAAATTAAGCAACTCTTCCCATCCAACTTTGTCCTCTAAACTGAAGGCACATTTTTTATTTTCCATATCCTATGGGATGAAATCAGCAAGCCACGGAGAGTACTGTTACAAAGGGAAATACTGACAGCCCAGCTAGCTGGAATTTTGTAAATAATTCTAGGTCATTTGTGAATATTGATATGATTTATACAAAAGTGTGTGTAAAGTACTTAGTTAATATGTAACCACAGCATGCCCTATTGGAACAGAACAAGAATGTACCTGCTCTCTTGTAACTGTTTTGATATATATGTTTAATGGAAACTGGAACACATGAGGTTAACTTGAAAAAATTCAGAGAAAATAATTGAAATTAAATTGTTTTATTATTAGGTCATAAAAGTTAGTTTCAATGCATGAAGGAGATCGGATGTCTAGAACTAGGGTGCCTTCTGCATTGTTTTGTAAGTGTTTTATTTATTTATGTCTCCTAGCAGTTGCAAACATCTGAAGCCTATGTATTTTCATAGAGAAATGCTAAATTCTGTTGGTTTCTGAGAAAGGGGGTTTAGCTTGGGAACTAAAGTCAGGTGACAAAAAGTGATGTCATCCAAGCTAAGCCAGCAGTAATATTTGATATGAGGAACTCTCTCAGAGAGAGAGAGACTGTACATTTTGTATCTGTCTTTTGACCTGACAACAACATCAGCTAGAAGATTCATTCATCACACTTGCCTTGCTGTAAGTACGTTTCTAGGGCATAGTAACTCTTTTAGATTCAGATAGGAATATAGTAAAGTTTAGATTATATGTTTTCTTCATCTGAGACTGTCCTGCAATGTTGTTTTAAATATTTCCTGTGATTTTGAACTCTGATGTAACTGATTATTTGTTGAATATTTTCTTGTTCTTTTATTATTTATTATTAAATATATTTAAAGCTTTCAATTGTGGCTGATCTGTTTAGAGATATTTAAGGTCTTGGAGTACTTGCATACCTATTTGGTGACACTGTACAGGTCACTCCTAAATAGCCTTGCTCTTGGTCAGACTACCATTTTGATTAATAGTAGCATTACACAATAGGATTGGAAACTCTTTGTTAAGGGCCTTAAAGTAGCTGATAAAGAGTTGACTGGTGGCAGTGAAAACTACCTTATAGTCTGGGCAGAAGGGGGCCTAGCTAATAGGTTCATAGGTTCATAGGTAGGTACTAGGCTATCAGCCCAAGGGCCTACGTAAGCTTAGCCAACAAGGTTCCCTGGCTTATGCCACCCAAGAAAGTTATTTTCCTATGCCACTTATGAGCAGAGACACAGAAGTAATCCCTGGGGTGTATTTCCTATTTCCCATCCGCTCATCAAGATTTTTCTTGAAGAGTGCTAATGAAGAACTTTGCTTGACATAGATGGGTAGCCTGTTCCAGAGTATGGGAAGTCTCTGGGACAGGAATCTATCCCTCCAGCATGCCCTGTTTATTGTGGTGACAAGGTTTAGGTCCCTAGAGCGAGTAGCTGGAGGGATTGGGATTTCTTTAGGTGTAGCATGTCCAACAACTCTGGGTTTGACATAGCTTTATATATTAGGCAGAGATCACCTCGGAGTAGGCGATATGCTATGGAGTAAAGCTGGAGTTTTTTGAGGCGGTCAGTGTAGGGCATTTGTTTGAGGCCAGTAATCCTCTTTGTGAGGTACTTCTATGGCCTTTCCAGCTGCTGCAGATGTCTTGTGAGGTACATTCCAAAAGGGGCGTTGTACTCTATAATGGGTCTAATGAGTGTTGAGTAGAGGGGAACAATGACCTATTTTTCCCTGGATGAGAACCCTTTTATGATGAGGTGTGCCACGTAGAAGACTTCCTGACCACTGTGGCGATGTGACTATCAAAGGAGAGACTACTGTCCACCTGGGTCTCAAGGTCTCTTATCACACATTCAGTGTTAAGTAGATTGCTGCCTATGTGGTAGTTCATGGGTACAGAGTTTTTACCAAAGGGGGTGACACTGCACTTTTTGGATTGAGCTTCAGGCCGTGGCTCTGACACCAGGCATCTGTCTCAGCGAGTCCCTTCTGTAGGATGTCCACATCATTTGGCAACTTGACTATGGCTCCTAGTTTGCAGTCATCTGCGAACTTCATTAGCCAGAGGCCTTCTGTGTTAGTCTGTACTTCAGAGAAGTAGATACCAAACAGGAGAGGTCCCAGGATGGAACCCTGTGGTACTCCACTAGTCTGCAACTTTTACAGTGTGAGTTCTGTCAGTGAGCCAGTTGGCAACCCATCTTGTGACATAGGGATCTATACCTAGTTTAGTGAGTTTAGCTATAATTTCAGAATGGAGGATGGTGTCGAAAGCCTTGGCGAGGTCAAGATAGGCTGTGTAAACCCCCTTACCCTCATCTAGAGCTTTGGTGACTGCCTCAAAGAAGTCGATCAGGTTCAGGAGGCATGATCTGCCTTTCACAAACCTGAACTGGGTGGGATCCAGAGTTTGGAGGTTACCAATGTCTTTGTTTATGATTTCCATGATGATATGTTCCATGGCCTTGCAGACCAGGCTCGTCAGGCTAATAGGTCAATAGTTCCCGGGATCAGTGGTAGCTCCCCCTTTGTGGTGTGGGATAACTATTGCTGTGTGCCATTCAGTGGGCACAAAGTCTGATGCAAGGCTATTATTGAACATGGTGCTTAAGTGGGGAGCCAGTTAATTCTGAAGTTCATGTAAAACGCAGCCTTGGATGTTGTCCGGTCCCATGGATGCTGTATTTTTATGACATATGATATCTCTCAAGGGACATTTGGTCATGAGATTTAACATATTGGATATCTAACCTGTCAGTAGCAGTTACGTTTTCAACATTAAATTTATTTTCAGATGAGTCCCCACTTGAAATTGCATTAAAAGGAGATTAGCAGTTATCTTTTAAGGAGTGCATAGCTGGTTAATGTCACATCACTCTAAAAGTAAATAAAGGGACCTGCTACCTGTGCTCAGCCATCCAGGATAGACTGCATAGGAGATCCTTAGAACACTCATTAATTTGTTATGCTTCATTTGTCCTGAAAGATGATGGCAGGAGCTCTGTAAAATAAACAGTGCTTTAACACAATATATTACAAGGTTTAATGTGAAGATTACAGAGATGCACATAGTCTGTCCTTTCAAACCAATCAGACCAACTCACCCAACACAGTCTGGAAGTTCAAGAGCTATGGGGAAACTACTTTTGACAGAAGATAAGTCATAACTGGCAGAAAATAAGTTAATAGACTTAGATAATATGAGCAGAAACAATAATTTAAGAATAATTGGAATATCTGAGTTGACACAGGGCGATAATTGTTTAAATTTTATGCACAACTTATTTGTAACATGGACTAGGCTAGAGAAGGAGGAACTGTGGCTGGAACCTTCACACCATGCTGCTGCCCTATATCTTTGAATGGTCATAAACCCAGGGCGATCTTGGTCTGCTTCTACAGTTTTGTAATGAAGGAATGAGCATTAAGTAAACTGTGGGTACCTGTGAAAGTTTTTACTGTGGAAGACAA
Organism: Protopterus annectens; assembly: GCF_019279795.1. Classification (NCBI taxonomy): domain Eukaryota; kingdom Metazoa; phylum Chordata; order Ceratodontiformes; family Protopteridae; genus Protopterus; species Protopterus annectens. The sequence goes on along the minus strand of NC_056727.1, from coordinate 970,398,236 downwards.
ACACGTACTTGTGGAGCAGGACTACTCTCCTCATTTACAAGGAACATAGAGCAAAGGTTCCTCCTGCTATATGCATTTGTAAAATGACTGGATGAAAATACAAGCTTTTTTACCCTGCTGTGCTGAAAGTGGTCTCCGCAGGTGGCTCAGTCTCCTTCCCAGCTCAGAACAAAGCAATAGACAATTTAACACAGTCTTCATTTTCCTGACTGCACCCTCCAAGGATTCAGCATTCAAAAAAGCTCCTTGATTTACAGGAAGAAAATCACGTTAGAAGAAAATAGTAGCTCCTTCACCTATGTTTCATAAGAAACTAATGGAAAAAAGACAAACCATACACAAGGCAGGACTATCAGCTCAGCAGCAACTCTTGAAGATTGCAGAATGACTCATGTTATAATTCAGTAAGGTATTCCATACACACTCCCTTTTGAAATCTCAAAGAATGTGTGTGCCAGCTACTTGGGCAGGGACCTGAAGCACTGGTTGAATAGAGAGGGTGCTGAAGGTCCTAGCTTGGCCACTCAGCTAAGATCACAACCCTATAGCTGTGCCAGTGGGGAGTCTTATTGGGGATCTGGAGAAAGAGGGAGAAACCAGCCCTGACTGTAGTCTCTGTGTGCTCTGAAGGGAAATTGCACTTTACTGTGTGTGTACTTGTCATCCTCCCAGTGTGTACGCCCCCCACTGTTGCCAATGGTGAGGATTGAGGCTCCTTGATTACTGGGTCAGTGCTCGGGTGTCACAAGTAGTATTGCTGGAACTGAATTCATCTTCAAGTCTTGGTGAATACCTTCTTGAGGTGGAGTCTGTTTCTACAAACTCTCATAAAGACAATACCAATATATAGACTGCATTTCATATAACATTTATTACGGACAGAAGTAGATTAAAAGGACAGCTGGGTGCACATGTCTCTGGATAAAAATGTGCCCAATCCTGGGAGGCACACTGGTGCCAGGACTGGAAAAAATGACAGTGTAAAATCCTCAAGACACAGAAACATTCCTACAATGGGGTTAAGCCAGGCTCAGGGGGAGGATGGCCCTCCTGTTGTAGAAGAAAGTAGTAGTCCACAACTACCAAAAAAACCGACAAGCCAAAAAAGAGCCATACAAAATGATAATGTGGACTACTGACGATAAGAAAGAAATTATGTATTGCTACTATTATGCAAGATGCCCAGAATTTCCAGATAGAAGATGGTCAAAAAGATTAAGACAGAAATTAGAGGAAAGAAAAATACTTGCACAAGAAAAATTGTCAAAAGCTTCAAATGCAAATTTGTTTTGATTAATACAACAAATTCATGAAAAACGTTATATAGACCAAGAAACTTGGGCCATTTGGAAAAAGAAGCAACGGAGGATGTGAGAAAAAACCTAGAGATTTTTAATAGGCACAAAAAAGAAACATGGACATGGGAAAGAAAAAGAGATTTATGGTGCAATATTTATGCAAAGGAAAAAGCTAAACAAATCAATAGAAAAAAAGCAGCACCAAAGATATTTGAAGAAAAATACAGGCAAAGGAATCCAGTTATGGAAAATTTCACAATACAAAAAATAATAAAAGAAAGGGGAAAGTACAAAAGAGGATTAGCAATGGAAAAGTTAAAAAAATGGAAATGGGAAGAAATAGCCAGGGAATTGTTATGGCTAGGCTTGTATAGGCCCTAGGGCTGATAGCCTAGTACCAACCTATGAACCTATGAACCTAAGTAAAGTTATGGATTACCTGAAACGTGAAGGATTGAGTGTAGAAAGTCCAACTCTGGTAATGTCACAGCATGCATGATGGAACAACGAGTCTCTAAATTAAGGAGAAACAGATGGAATGGAAAGCATCTGATCAGTTGTCGCATGAAGATACTCTGGAACCTTCAGTACAAACCCAGTGCAAAAGTTCCATTTGAGTTGCACAGCAAGGGAAGGAGCAGGAAACAGTGGCAACTTTGTTGCATTAAATGTTGTGGAATGATAGGCCAGTGAGTTCCATATGAAAGAGCAATGGATGACACAGGATGCAGCTGACAACTATATGTGTTCTGTTTTGCCTGTATCCTGATTATGTGTTTGTATACTCACTATTCATATGTATCTTGTCAATGCTCTTATTTTCTCACTATTATATTCTCAAGCAATCTTTTTTTTCCTCATTATTGTATGTTCATACTGTTCATCACACTATGTTTGTATGCATGCTACTTTCTTTCTGTATCTTTATTTATTTAATTTATCTATTGTCTTTAGTTTATTGCCTTATCTTGTGGAGTTTTTCTCTCCCACGCCTCAGCTGAAAAGAAGTGTTCCACTTAGTCATACTTTCATGGTTAACAAACGCAATGGAACTCATGAATAGTATGACTTATGCTAGGATATAATGATGTTTTTTTTACTGCTGATTACTAAATGAAATACATACACATACCTCTCAACTGTACAGATTTTTGCAGAATGCCCAGATTTTCCTCTCATAGTTTTGGTCTGTTTTACGTGAAATTGTTGTTTTCTGGAAAATTAGTGGTGAATCATAAAAGATCGAAGTTAGAAAATAATGACAAACATTTAGGTTTCAAACTTCATACTCTTCAGAAAATTCTTGCCAATGTAAAACCTGTTATTCTATCAACTTTCTAAGTTTGTAAGAGCAATATTTAAAAATTGTCCCTATTTTTGGGCGTTTGTCCCACTTTTGTTGATGGCTTTGTCCAGATTTCTTGCTCTAAGAGGCTGATAGTATGAGACACACACAAACATATATATATATATATATATATATATATATATATATATATATATATATATACATATAATTTTTTTTTTTAATTCTAAACTGGTGACTGAATTACTTTCATGTTGGACACACACACACACACACACACACACACACACACACACACACACACACACACACACACACATGTGCTCTTTGGCAAAGGAGTGAAATTTGGTGATTGATTCAGTTCTTCTGTATATAAAGTGAACTGTTTTTTTTTCTGAAGAAAATGTATTAAGGATCCACGGGACAAGTATGTAATCAGTTTACAAGGGAACAAAGGATTATTCCTGAAACTGTCTGGAGGGTGATAGGGGAGGAATGCTGATTGTATTGTGAAATCACAGAGATAGACTGTGATGTGCACATGGGAGTCATGCATAAAGTACGCAGTGGTATCATGTTAAATGTGTCCATTTGTGCATTAGAGTGTGTGTGAAAATGCAGGAACATTCTACAATATTCTGGATAGCTGAGAGGTATGCACGGCACAACTAACATCATATTTTAACTAAGATACCTGAAAACAATACATTCTACAATATTCTGGGCAGGTGAGAGGCAGGCATAAGCACAGCACAACTAGTATTGTATCTTGGCTTACATGTCTGAAAACAATACATAAATGGGTAACTCTTTCCACAGAAACACACCATCCATGCCATTTTTAAAATCAAACAATGAACTGCAATAAGCATGAGGCTGCTAGCAGTACAATACACAGTTACAACCTATTTCAGCATTGCACAAATTTAATGATAACTGCTTGAAATGTAGTGTCATGTAAAACAATAAAACACCCAGTGCAATGTAGATTAGGCTACAAAATGGAATGTGAATAACATTAGGCCAGATTCATTGACTCCCACACTAACTGTACACAGTCTATATTCAAGAACACCCCTACCACATTCTTTGCACTTTCTAGTAACTAAGTGTACATGTAGTCTACACGTTGTGATAACTTGCATGAATCCCCTTTGAACATCAGTAGGAAAACTCAAATTAGGAGGAAGAAGGTGTGAGTTATGCTTGTGTTGTCAGTTCACTCAGAATGGTGTACATTTAGTGTCACATAGTATAGAAATTAATGAATCCCAGGGATTGATTTTATCTAGTCACACCTGAAGCCTAGAAAACAAGCCTGCCATGTTTTAATATTTCTAGCTCCACTCTAGCCCTGTTAACCTAACATAACATCGTGCTGGGATCAGAGTTTCATAAAAATAAGTTTCAGAAGGGCAGAAGAATCTTTGTCTTTACAGTTTCAGGTAGGAAATAAATAATTCCACAAAAGAAAACTCACATAACAGTTGCCACTACAGTAAGTGAAACTGCAATTTCAATGCATGCAAAACAAAGCAGAATACTAAAGAACCTGTAATAAATCACTTAAAGTACCAGGCATACCACAGCTTCTGTAAAAGCCTTTATCTTACTTATTTACCCTTTGTTGACCAGGATTAGTCTCACTATGCCAGTGACCTTTTTCAGGGGAGATTTGAGTTAGTGTTCCTACTAAAGGAAATTTGGTCAGGGCACTGAGGAACTTCCCTTACTCTTTTGTTACTTCCACATTCTTGGGAACAGCCATAATGTGGTCATATTAGGAAGCCAGTAATACATGACAGGTGTTGCAGATGCTGTTCCTGAAACTAAAGATTTATTATGTCAGTTTTTTGCAAGAAGAGAATTTTCCATCCAATAAATTGTTGAACTTGATGAGAAGAGTGAACCTTCCAGTACAGAAGCTCTGTCCTGCAGCAAAATGGTTAAATATTGTGAATTAGATGCCTCACAGATGCCTGCTGCTAACCAGGGTGTTGTCAAGGAAACAACACTGGGTAACAAAGAATAATGTACTAAGCAGGAAGTTGGCTTATACTCAGTCAGAATTTAAGTCTAAAGGAGAGGACTCTTTGCCTGCAAACTGTACATCAGTGGATCCTTCAGAAGCATTAAAAGGTGGATCTGTTTCACTCCAACTTTCAGACAAGTGGCCTGTAATGAAAATCACAGCAAAGAATGGACACCCTATAAATAGTTGTGATGTATAAGGCAATCTTGTTATTGCTTTAGGTAATTTTGTTTCTGATGTTTGAGCATCTATACATGTAAGTTCACACCAAAATGTGATTCCTTACCCAGTTATACTCTCATAAAGCCCATTAAGGCCCTCCCTACACTTACCTCATTTCCTCCCAATCATCCTACTTTCCAGTTTAACCCTCCCCCCCAACTAGCTTTCTTCCCCTACCCACTTAATTCTCATTACTACTTCTACCTAGAGCCCACCTGAATATGTCCCTGGACAAATTGGCTTGTTACCTAACCTCATTTTTGTGATATTTACACACTTTTTCGGTTACTGATGTTTCTTTCGAAAAATGTGATATGAAGAAATGACATATACCTTGGGCCCATTATAATATTACTGTGATTAAAGTTAATATTACTTGATGTTTAATTGTGCAGTTTAAAAATACAAATGGGGATGCTATTCAAATGAAATTGTTTTTTACTTTTATTTTCCAGTTTATTTCAGATATTAAAAGGATGCATGATGAAAGACAGTTACTGAATGGGGCACGGGAACTGTGGGTCTTGTTGAAAGTTAATAATGGTAAGCTTGTATTTAGTATTGCATTATATTATATTACTTAGTTTAATAACTATGAATGGGAAAAAACAGCATATGTTACCTATAAAGGTCAACCTAAGAGGTCCCTATTGAAATGTCACTATTCAAAATGCAGTCCAAACAGACCGAAAAAAAAGACCAAAAAGAATATTAAAAGAGAATATTAAAGTGGTGGGGGTGCAGGGGGGCATAATACTATGTAATGTGTTATTTTTTATTTACTTTTTATTTTTTTGCTCTGTGAAAGTGCATTTTCAATAGAATGCACTTTTGCAAAAGTGAGTTATCAAAAATACGGTTTGATAAACCATATTTTCAATAAAGCAACGTAGACCCATACACACACACACACACACACACACACACACACATATATATATATATATATATATATATATATATATATATATATATATATATATATTAAATGGGGTTATGTTATTTGTAGCCATTTTGAAATAAATTTAAAGGACCATAAGCAACCTTAAAAAAATAACTGGAACAGATTTCTATTAAGTGAATATATAGAAAGACCTATTAAAATGAGTAGAGGAGTTAAACAAGTTTGCCATTTAAATGGTCTTTTGTTTAATTTAGTTATGGATGGAGTTATTGAAAATTATATAAATCAATGCCCATCTGCATTGTGGAAAAGTTTACCAAATATTAAGATGCCACGGTTTTTATCTTATGCAGGTGAGTTGAATATTGTCACTGTACCACACTGAATTAATTAATGGTTTTAAAGCACTGGAAGAAAGATTATGGACTGTAGGATTATCCTTAAATATTCAAAAATATAAAAGGTATGGTACATCTCTACCTGTACAACATATAACTTTCTGACAATGTGAAATATAGATTTTAGGTATATATTTTGGGATCAAGGCAAGTTACTTATGACAATGAGATGATCTTTTGAATAAAATTAGGATCATTTAAGATGTCTTTTGCAAAAAAAAAAAAAAAAAAAAAATATATATATATATATATATATATATATATATATATATATATATATATATATGTTTACATTCTGTGATAGTTAATAAGTATGGATATTGCAGGTCTGGTTTTTTTTCTTTTTCAAAAGCTGAAGTTTTACTAACACTGAATTTTGAGTTTATATGGGGAATTACACTGAACTCAGTTAAGAGGGGTGTAGTTTATATTAAATGATCAGAAGGTGGACTGGCATTTGTGATGTCCCCTCTCTGGAGCAGTAATCAAGGAACCTGAATCCTTACCACTGACACTGTAGAGGGACATTCACTTAGAATATAAATGGATACACTCAGTATTTCCAGATGGGTCTATATTAGAACATCGAATGTTTAACAGTTTGAATCACCAAAGGTCGATCTTTAGTGATCGAACTGTTAAAACATCGAATGTTCCAAAATAAAAAATTAAAACATACAAAAAAAAACTAAATGGTGTAGGCAGGGGGGCAAGCCCCCCCCCGCACCCCCCATGTGGGGGGCTACGTCCCCCCACTACTTAAATATACCAACTCTGAGGCCACACTACATTAAAGTAAATGGAAATCTCCCCTTTAGGAGATTTCTGTTTACTTCTTTGATGTTCTGCAGTTTTGCTATTCTCGTGCCAACAATGTCAGATTCAACATTGTCAGCTTTCGAGAATTCAATATAGACCCTTTCCAGATGCAGCACCCTCTCTGTGAAACCAGTGCTTTGTGTCCCTGAACAAAGTAGCTCACACACACACACACACACACACACACACACACACACACACACACACACACACACACACACACACACACACACACACACACACACACACACACACACTCACGCACACACACACACACACACACACACACACATGTATGCACACACACACACACACACACACACACACACACACACACACACACACACACACACACACACACCCACAAGCACGCATGCACACAAACATACACACGTATGAGTGCAGAAAAAAACAAGATTTTAGAAGTTTTTATCTGGTTCAATTATATGTTTGCTTATCCAAATGATAAGATTATCTGAACTACCCAGGGTCCCAATTAGTTGAGATAATCGAATCTCTACGGTATTTCTCAAAGTTAGGTGGATTGAGATTAACCTCTTCTCTTTCAGTATCCTGTGTTACAATATATACATTTAAACAGTCACAATAATGCATGCACATTTCTTTTCTGCCCAGCAGGGCACACTATTGATACATTTTTTTAGACAAGCAGCTTTACAAATACATTTTTCAGCACAAGCATCTGTACAAATTACTTTGATATACAAATGACATATAATTCTTTACAAAATTTCAGTTAGCTGTGCTGGCAGATGTTACACATCCACTGCCCTACTTCTCCTGGTATACCTGGCAATATCTCACATCATCACATCTCTTCCCCCCCTTTGAATACTCAAGCTAGTATTCAATCTAGTTTTTCAATCAACCCTTGAGAAATGCTGCTTGAGAGGAATGAGCCTATCTGTAAATACATTAACCCATACTCTTTCTTGAGATCCCGTCTGCCTTGTCATTTTTGACCCCACTACAGTGCTACACTGTCATATCATATGCCTGCAACCATAGAGTCCACCATAGTAACTTGGCATTTCGCTGGCTGGCTCACTGTAGCCATAGATCCCCCTCAGACTCCTCCTGCCACCTACTACAAAAACTTAGCACCAGGGCCTCCCTATCATGCTAAGTTTTCATTATGTTAACATGGTACAATTTGTGCCCCTGCCTCCTGCCTAGCAGTTCCACCATGTAGATAACATCACTGTCCATTTTTACCACTTTGAAGGGTTCTCTCACGCTGCCTGCAGCTTATTTTGTCTGACAGGAATGAGAACCATTACCTACTGTCCCACAGCATACTCTCTGACTCAAGCATTCCTGTCATATCAGACCTATTTCTGCTGTTGGGCCTATGAGCATCCTAAGCCTTATCCTGAGGTTTAGAACATATGCCACAACAGACTCCTTGTGGGATTCACACTCACCCTCCCACTTATCACAAATAAAATCTAAAGATTACCTCACCTTATGCCCATACAGCAACTCAAAGAGTGAAAAACCTGTAGATTCCTGGGGTAACTCTCTGCATGCAAACAGCAGATGGGGCAAATATTTGTCCCACTATCTCTTAAACTGGTCTGCAAGTGCCCATACCATGGTCTTTAGTGTAGAGTTTAACCTCTGCACAAGACTGAGGATGGTAGGGGTGGTCTTTAGGTGGTTCACCTCACAGTGCTTTCAAAGACAAGCCAGCAGCTCTGACATGAAATTGGCACCTCTGTCAGTCATTATTTCACTTGGGAAATCAACTCTGCTGAAAATCTCTAGCAAAGCATTTGCCACCTTCTCTGCTTCAATGGAGGACAGAGCCACTGCCTCAGGGTATCTAGTAGCATGATCTACTAACACCAGGATATGCTTCTTCCCTGTGGAATGTGGGGTACTCAGAGGCCCCACAATATCCATTGCTACTCTCTGAAATGGCTGCTCAATCACAGGCAAAGGCATCAAAGGAGTCTTGACCTTGTCTCCTGCCTTGCCTATTTTTTAGCACTGCTCACAAGTGCTGAAGTACCCTGTTACATCCCTTACAATCCCAGGCCAATAAAAGTTCTGCATAATACATCTCTTGGTACGCTTTATGCCCATATGACCTGCAAAAGGAATGTCATGGGCTATGGCTAGAAGTGACAGATGTTAGGCTCTAGGCACTATGAACTGCTGTATTACCTCACCCTGTAGCCCACCCTCAGGGGTCCACTCTCTATACAGTAACCCTTTTGTAGAACAGAGTGTGTGTGTGTGTGTGTGTGTGTGTGTGTGTGTGTGTGTGTGTGTGTGTGTGTGTGTGTGTGTGTGTGTGTGTGTGTGTGTATAACTTTAAGAAGCATTTCCAGATGTAGGCATGTGTATATAAATAGTGAGCACTTGCAGGCAGCAGTGCCATTTTTTTTACTCAAAGAAATTTTTATTAAAATTTTCTTTCCATATCTTCAAATAGATTGAACCATAAATAGTGAAACATAAAATAATATAACATAATCAACTAGTCATCTATTTACAAAAGAAGCTGTACCATTCCCTAAGTATACAATCTATAACATCACGTTTCCATATACAATATGCAACTTGTATTAAGATGCTGTGCTGACTAATCAGATCAATTTGTTTTGTCCAATAGTTTGTCAACTTTCTGCCAATAAATGATGTATGATGTTGTCTTATAATTTCTTTTCTTTATTGTTGTTACTTCCATTTGAGACATGAAGACTGCAATTTTCTTGAAATCTTGAAAAGTTGGTGGTGCTTTATTCTTCCAGTAAGTTGTTATGGCTTTAGGTGCAATGGCAAGCAATGTCCACAGTAAATTATATTTTACTTTTGGGACACACTAAACAAAACTAATGACTTGGTTAACTGAAAAGTACCATTAAAAATTGAAACAATTGCTTTCAAACCAATATTTATTCAGTGAATGGCAATCAAAAAACATGTGCTCCCAATCTGCTTTTGTATGTGTTTTACATGTTCAACAATCAATATGCTTTTTATATTTTAGTTCTAATCTATGAGGAGTTAGAAAGGATCTATGTACGAATTTCCATGCATATAGTTTCCACTGAACTGACTTGGCGGTAAGGCTTGGTGATAAAAGGATAATTTCTTTTTCATTTATATCAGGATCCTTTTGATTAACTTGATTATAATAATTCCAGTAACTATTACAGGTATAGTTCTTTGTTTCTTTAAGTGTCTTATGAATTTTGGATATATATCCTTGTCCTTTATAAGTATTATTTATTAAAGGTATCACAAGATCTATGAACTTAGGAATATTATTTTTAAAAGTTGGTGTCATCAATTCCAGTTTATTTGTGATGTACTGTCTTATTTGTTGTATTGGTAGCCACAGCTTATCATCTAACTCAAATTTCCTTTTGATTTGATCTAATGTGAGTAATTTATTGCCATTGAGTATTTGACACCAATAAATCACTTATTTTTCTTTAAGCTCTTTAATTACATTTGAATCAATATACATTCTTGTGTGCAAGCTATAGGATGTAATATAAAACAAATGTCTTTATAACCGGGTTCATGTTTATATATTTTCTAAACAGTATTATTGTTTCTATAACAATTATATGCTTTGTTTTTATACTTTTATTAAATATTATGTTATCTCATCACATTATAAATTACTTTTGTTGGATTTATATTCTATTGTTTATGGGCTGAGTTACTAATGATATTACATATAGATTCATTAATTAATTTCCATTTGGCTGCATAGGTTGCACTCAGCCATAGAGTAACTCTTTTAGTGATAGATACCAATGAATAAATCTTTATATGCGGCAGATTAATTCCACCCTTCTCTCAACCTTTTAAATGGTTGTTAAGCCTAATTCTAGGCTTATTGTTAAACCAAAAGAAATTCAGCATCATTTTATTGTATTTCTGTATAATTTCCTTAGTAGGCAGGTGGAAAAGGATTGTATAAACAATTTTGGGAAAATTATTGATTTAATTATATACAAGCTATCTTCCATTGTATAAAACTTTTTATTCCATTTCTTCTTTAATGATTTTATTTGACTTAATATATGAATATAGTTAATATTTATTGTTTCTCTAGTGTTGCTAGTTTGTAAGATTCCTAGGTATTCAATTTTATTATCAGGCTCTAAGTACTTAATAAAGTCATTATTTAATTCCCTTTTATTTGAGTTAATTAATAAAACTTTAGTTTTGATTTCATTAAATACAAGATCAGAAATAGTTTGAAAGAAGTTAATTGTTTGGAATAATTCATTTAATTATCTTTATCAGATATGCTCAACAGGATGCCATCAGCAAATAATTGCATTTTTATTTCTAAGTTATTCCCAATTACTATGCCTTTAATATTTGTGTTCAGTCTAACATAGTTAGTAAAAGGCTCAATTGCTAATGCAAACAATAAAGGTGAACATAGGCACCCTTGCTTAGTTCCTTTTCTAATAGTTATAGAAGTAGAGAGACATGACCCAATATTAATATAGGCCAGATAATTTTCATATAGTGTTTTAATTAAGAATGTGAATTGTTGTGAAAAAAAATATTCTTCTAGTACCACCAGTAAATAATTCCAATCTATTGAATCAAAGGCACTCTTGATATCTAGACTCACCAGAGTCATGTCTCACTTATTTAAATCAACATAATCTATCCAGGCAATAATTATTTTAACATTATAGTAGGTGTTTCTATCTTTTATGAAACCTGTCTGGTTGTGATCAATTAATGATATGTTTAATTCTGTCTGTATGTATTGCCATAAACATTTTGTAATCTACAGTTAACAATGAAATGGGCCTATAGGAAGAACATTCTGAGGCATTTTTTTTTCAGATTTCAGAATAGGTGAGATTAAACTGTATTTCCAAGAAGGTGGAGCTAATATTCCTTGTTTAACCTACTTAAAAACCTTCAACAATAACTGTTTAGCTTCTTTGGGCAATAACTTATACATTTCTGGTGTTATGTTGTCATTTTCTGGTGCTTTATTGAGTTTCAGTTTTTTAATTTTATTCTGCAACTCAGACATTGTTATTTGCTTGTCAATGTGTCTACTCTGTTGTTTTTGTAGCTTGAGGTTTATATTAGTCTGAAGGAAGTTTCTAATTGTTTCTTTCGATTTCATCTCTATGTTGCTAGCATTAATTTTTTGATAGTGCAAGTGAAATGTTTCTAGTATGCTGTTTAAGTCTGAGACTTTCTTATTAATGTTGGGATTATATATTTCTTTTATTTGATTTATTTTAATAACTTTCTTAGTTCTGTTTGCTATTTTCCTTTGATTCTTTGGATTCATTGAATAAGAAATAAGTCTGATTATTTTTTTCTAATTCTGTCATTATTTTATGATGTAACATTTCAGTATATTCTTTATTTTTCATTGCCTAATCATTAGTTAATTGACTATGTCCTTTTTGTATATTAAGTGTAATAATATCTATTTTATTTTGAAGTTCAGTTAATTGCTTGTCACATTGCTTCCTTTTATTTTTGTACCAAGTTAATTAAAAGCCACGGTGGTGCAAAGCCACAGTGGTGCAGCAGTAGCATTGTTGCCTCATAGCAAGAGGTTCTCCCATTCAATTCTCGGCTGGAGCAACTTCTGTGTGTAGTCTGCATGTCCTCCCTGTGGTCGAGTGGTATTTGAAAGACATGTATAGAATGGTCGTGCCTTCATTGAAGGTTGGGCGTCAAGCTGGCACCTCGGCACCCGTAAAAAATCTACTGCCAATCATTAGCAGACCAGAGTTTCACTTGTGGTGACCCCTAACTGGGAAAAGCCGAAAGAAGAACTATATGAGTGCTTTTAATGCATCCCATACATAGATTTCTGAAGTGCCATTTTGAGAAAACAGACAGAGTGTTAGCATGTATGAATGTAGTAGCCAGTCTGTTTATAAGTTTATTTAAGTTACTAAGGCTCATTCCTGATCTGTTTGTGTGTAATAAAGCTGCTTGAACTGGACCCACAACTGTTCATCTGTTTTATCATGACTGGATAAGTGACATAGTGTCAGAACCGGGATTAAGAGTGCAACTTCTTCAAGCCATAAGGTGCAGAGTTGACAGTGAAGGTATATTGAGCAAGTTGGGTGATAGTGCAGAAATGATAAAATGGGACAGAAATGAACATAAGGTAACCAAAACTTGCACAAATTATTTATTTTGCAAAGAAAATGAAATGGAGCATCTGTAAAGCACAAAATACATTATTAATCAAACAAGTAGCACAAAACACATTATCAATCAAACAAATGCACAAAATACATTATTAAATGAAATTCAATGTTTGAAACCATGCTATTGGATAAAATTATCAGAAATACTTATATGGAGTTCAGAGTTACCTCCGGTTTGCATGACGAGCATGTTTAAAGTAAAACGGGCACAAGAAAAGTATAATGAGAATGATAAGAGATTAAAAGGGCATAACAAGTACAATTAAAGGGTAAAATAAGCTTAAAGAGCAAGGCAACTATATCTGTTTTAGTAAAAGACTATGTTTTGGGCATAAACTTCTATTTCGCATTCACTGAAGCCATTCAAAGCATAACTAGAGTTGTTCAAAGTATCTCAGATCGTGCAAGGTGTTTGCAGAGTGTGTGCTTTATTATGGTGCAATTATTTCAAAGACTTTGCTATGTGCAAAGTACAGTTGTTTTGCAAAGTGCAGTCAACGTACAGTCATTTTTAAAAAGTTTCTTGCGCTGTGTGCATTTATTTGCAGACTGCCACTATTTCAAAGTGTTTCTTACACTGTGCAGAGTTAGTTCACAAAGTACAGCCATTTTGAAAGGTTCCTGTGCTGTGTACAGTATATTTGCAAAGTGCATTCGCTTCAAAGTGTTTCTTTCTCTGAGCTTTTTCTACTGTGTACAGTTTGTTTGGAAAGTGCAGTCATTTCAAAGTATTTCTTACACTGATAAGGAGTGATTTTGCAGAATGCAGCAGTGTTCTTGTGCTACGGAGAATTATTTGGCAAAGTGCAGTTATTTCAAAGAGTCTGTTGTGCTATTGGGCATAATTACATGTTCTGACATATATTTATGTGTGTATGTTTTTACATAATTCCAAGAATGTTCATTACTGTGTGTTGATATGGCAGAGGCATTTCACAGACCCAGTCCACTTCTGTTTAATCATAATATTTCAGAGAATTGGAGAGTGTTTGAGCAGGAATACAATATTTTCATGCAAGCAGCTTTTTCTGACAAAGATGCACATACAAGGGCATTTATTTTGCTTAACTTAGCTGGGTCAGAGGCTATTGAAAGAGAGCGTTCATTTGTGTATCCACCAACAGTATAAGCAGGAGAGGGGAAACTGCCATGTTATTGTACTGGCTGAATCAAAGAATGACCCTGAGTGCTTGAAATGTACATTTAGAGAAATGTGCAACCCCCCCAGACAAATGTTAAATTAGAGAGACACATATTTTATACAATAGACCAAAAGCCAGGTGAAACTTTTGTGGCTTATATCAAAATAAGTCTAAAATGTGCAGATTTAGTGATTTGAAAGGTGAATTAATAATGGACAGGCTTGTGTGTGGTGTTAATAGTGCTGCAGTGAGAAATATTTTGCTTCATGACAGTGATTTAACATTGAGCAAAGCCATAGAGATTTTTCAAATCAATGAGCTCACAGAAAGGTGCACAAATATGCTTACAAGTGATAAGAGCTTAGTTTCAGCAGCCTCTAGAGCAAGTGTAGACAGCATGCAGCACATGGCAAGCAGAAGATGGCCTAAGCACATGGCAGCTGCAAGGCCTGCAGGATTCCCAGGGAGGACCCGTAACTTTCTAGCAAGTTCCAAGCCTAGCTTAGCAAAATGGATATGCTCAGTGAATTATAAGGGTGATTGAGCAAAACCCAAGTCAAGTCTTATTGTTAACTGTTGTAATTATGGTGTCAATCATGAGTCTAAAAGAAAGAAGTGCTCAGCATTTGGTCAGCAATGCCACAAGTATAAAAATGGAACCACTTTCAAAAGTTATGTAAATCAAGCAAGCCTCATTCAATAATTAAGAAAGGTCACTTAAAAAAGCAACTTGATCACATAGAAAGCTGCAGCCCTACTTTCTATGTAGATGGTGTATCAGTGGTCGATGAAAATGAAGTAGATTTATTGACAAAGAATGACGTACTTTGTACTGTCCTGATCTATTCTAAACCATGTGTCAAAGTAGACACTGGTTCAAAGTGTAATTTGATGTCAGCAAAAACATTTTCTAGAATGAGAGCTGGTGAGCAACTTAATTTGGTTAATTGTGTGAAGCTTGTCGGTTATGGAGGTGAAGAGATTCAAACCAAGGGCTCGGTAGTGCTTTTATGCTATTTGGCTGGGAAGACCTGTGCAGTCATTATTAGGTCTCAGAGACAGTTTGAGAATGAAACTGCTTTCTTTTACCAAAGAAGTATACCGTGTAAGCACATGTCCAGTTCCAGCTTCAGTGATGGTATTTTCTCAGAGTATGCCGATGTTTTTGATGGCAAGTTAAGCAGACTTTCAGTAGTGTACTCCATGAAAGTAGACCCAGAGATCAGTCCAGTGGTTAGACCTGCAAGGAGAGTTCCAATAGTTATGCAGGACAAAGTCAAGGTCCAGTTAGATAAAATGGTGCAGCAAGGTGTGATTTGTCCAGACACAGAACCAATTGAGTGGGTGTTTTCCAAGGTAGCTCCTCATAAGAAAAGTTCAGATGAAATCAGAATATGCATTGACCCAACAGAATTGAATAAGGCATTAAAGAGACCTCATCATCCGATGCATACAGTCGAGGAGGTTGCCGCCCTCATGCCAAATGCCAGTTTTTTTCTGTCCTAGATGCAAAGAGTTTATTTTGGCAAGTAATGTTTGATCGCAGATCTTCACTACTGACTACATTCAGCACACCATTAGGTAGATACAGTTTCCGCAGGATGCCGTTTGGAATACATTTTGCCAGTGAAGTCTTTCAGCGTGCAATGGAGTATATTTTTTCAGGCTATCCATGTGCTATCCCCTTTGATAAAAACTCTGTACCCATGAACTACAACATAGGCGGTAGTATACTTAACACCGAAAGTGTGATAAGAGACCTTGGGACACAGGTGGACAGTAGTCTCTCCTTTGATAATCACATCGCCACAGTAGTCAGGAAATCCTTCTACGTGGCACACCTCATCACAAAAGGTTTCTCATCCAGAAAAAAGAGGTCATTGCTCCCCTCTACTCATCACTCATTAGACCCATTATAGAGTACAACGCCCCTTTTGGTATGTACCTCACAAGACATCTACAACAAGTGGAAAGGCCACAGAAATACCTCACAAAGAGGATTACTGGCCTCAAACAGATGCCCTCATGAACCGTCTCAAAAAACTCCAGCTTTACTCCATCGCATATCGCCTACTCAGAGGTGATCTCTGCCTAACATACAAAGCTATGTCAAACTCAGAGCTGTTGGACATGGTCCACTTAAAGAAATCCCAATCCCTCCAAGCTACACGCTCTAGGGACTTAAACCTTGTCACCACAATAAACAGAACATGCCGGAGGGATAGATTCCTGTCCTAGAGACTTCCCATACTCTGGAATAAACTACCTATCTATAGCAAACAAAGCCCCTCATTAGCACTCTTCAAGAAAAATCTTGATGATTGGATGGGAAATAGGAAATTCACCCTGAGGATCACCTCTGTGGCTCTGCTCGACAGTGGCACAGGAAAATAATTTTCTTGGGTGGCAAAAGCCAGCGTACCATTTTGGCTGGGCTTGTATAGGCCCCAGGGCCAATAGCCTAGTACCTACCTATGAACCTATAATAGTGGATGATTTACTGGTTGGTGATAATGATGAAGCAGAGTATGACAGACACCTTAGGAAAGTTCTGGGCAGAGCACGTGAAGTGAACTTGAAACTTAATCCTCTGAAATGTAAATTCAGACTACCAGAAGTTACTTATGTAGGTTATTTATTTACTCATACCAGCTTACGACCAGACCCCTTTAAAAAAGCAGCCATTCTTGAGATGCTGGCTCTGGACAATGTCCAATCCTTACAATGTTTTCTTAGTATGGTTAAATATTTGGGCAAATGTATCCCTGACTTTAATGAGTTATCAGTGCCTTTGAGAGAACTGACTTGCAAAAATGTTGCCTGGTCATGGTTGGAGCAGCACCAGAGACCATTTGATAATGTCAAAAGGCAAATTGCTAATCCCTTACATTGAGATATCATGATGTCCACAAACATGTAGTTCTTTCCTGTGATGCTTCAAAGTTTTGGTCTTGGTGCAGTTATTCTTGAAGAGGGCAGACCTGTGGCCTATGCATCTAGAACTCTTACCCAAACTGAGATGCAGTATGCTCAAATTGAGAAGGAACTTTTGGCAATTGTGTTCACATGTTCGAAGTTCCATGATTATATTTATGGCTGAGCTATCCAAGTCAAAACTGATCAACAACCTCTAGTCATTGTTTTAAAGAAGCCTATGCATACCACTCCAGCAAGACTCCAAAGAATGATGCTCAGATTACAAAAGTATAATTTCAAAATGGTCTATACAAAAGTCAAAATTCTTTATCTGGCTGATACCCTATCCAGATCACCCAGAAATACCACAGAACAGCTTGATGCAGAGAATTATGACTGATGTCAAGGAAGTGTCTAATTTTTCTATCACAAGACTTGATAAGGTAAGAGATCATACAAACACTGATCCAATTTTGCAGAAGCTCAACCACTTCATCAATGTTGGTTGGCCGTCAAAGCAATTTTGTGTACCACCAGAAGTACAACCTTATTTTCCATACAGAGATGAGATGCTTATGGAAGATGGTATCCTTTTCAATGGTCCAAAAGTTATTGTTCCTACTTTCTTATAACATGAATATATTCAGATTTTGCATCATGGCCACCCAGGTTATGAATCTACCAAAAGAAGGGTGAGAGGACTAGTATTTTGGCCTTCTGTAGCAAAGGACATTTATAAAGTGCTTTCTTCTTGTTCAGTATGCAACAGTAAACTGCATTTGCAAAAAGAACCACTTCAACTAAGCCAGATTTCTGAACTACCTTGGCCACTGACATATTTGAGTGGAACAATCAGCATTACTTAGTGTTGGTAGACTCTTATTCAAACTGGTTTGAAATCGATTTGCTACCTAACCTAATGGCCAGTGCTGTTATTACTAAGATGAAACATCATTTCTCAGTCCATGGTAGTCAACATAAACTTATTTCTGACAACGGTACCCAGTATACCAGTCAGTTGTTTCAGAAATTTGCAAATGAGTGGGACTTTATCCATGTTACTAGTAGTCCAGAATACCCCAGTCAAACGTCCTTGCTGAATATGCAGTAAAGAGTGCAAAGCAATTACTAGAGAGGTTAAAGCGTGACAATACAGATATCATCTTGAATTTCTTAATCTCAGAAATATACTCCATGACAACCTACTTGGCTCACCTGCTCAGAGACTATATAGGCAAACCAGAACAATCTTCCCTATCAATTCTAGTTTGTTGGTGCCTAATGCTAAAAACAACAGAGCAATAAAAGTCCATCTTTTTAAGAAGCATTCTTTTCAGACGTCCAGCTATGATAAAATGAGCAGATTTCTTTGTCCATTAAAAGAAGGATAGACAGTGTGGATGCAAATGACGAAAGGCTTTGATTGAATTGGTCAAATGAGAAGAATATGTGCTGAGCTAAGATTCTACTTAGTGGAATCTGAGGGGATAGAATACAGGAAAAAATGCAGGCATCTTCTTCCTGTGTCCGAAACTATATCACTGCATCATACCTGTGTTACAGACTCTAGATCTCAGAGCAACCCTGACAATGTTCATACTGAAGAACATGTCTTAGTATCCACTCCTGTTCCTGATGATGTCCAAGTTGTCCCCAGAGCCTAGAGCTGAACATTCTTTAAAGACAGTCCCGGTTGCTAGATCCAATTCTGATTTTTATGTTACATGATCAGGTCTTATTTCTAGAGCTAGTGTAAAATACACAGCAACCTGGACATGATTGTTTTATATGTGTCTAATTTTGTTTGATTGCATGTCGTTCTGTATAACTGCATGTCAAAAGATCATTTTTGTGTAATTGCATGTCAGTGAATACTGTCATTTGGTGTATGATCCATTTCTCAATGAGGGAGGATGTAGAATAGAGCATGTGTGTGTAACTTAAGAAGCATTTCCAGATGTAGGCATGTGCATATAAATAGTGAGCACATCTAGGCAGCAGTGCCATTTTGAAAGAACAGCCAGCATGTTAACATATATGAGTGTAGTAGTCAGTCTGTTTATAAGTTTAAGTTACTAAGCCTCATTTCTGATGTGTTTGCATGTAATAAAGCTGCTTGAACCAAAACCACAGCTGTTTGTCTGCTTTATCCTGACCAGAGGAGTAAAACCTTTGTTCCAGTATACAGATTTTCCCTTTCCTTGAGACTCAGATGCCTCCTTAGCTACCTCCCTCAAGCCTTGTAATGTAGGGTCTGAGAGCTGAGACTATCTCAGCTCTACTTTTGTGACTCCTCCCAGCTCCCCTTCCACAGGAAGTCTGGTATCCTCTGATAGTGGTGCCTCAATGCAAGCCTGGGTACTAACACTCACCTCTGCCCTTGCAGTCACTGTGTCCAAGGGAACATCAATACCTATCAGCAGCTGTGTCTCACCTTCAGGCTTACTGCTACAGAGTGCCTCCCTCTCTGAAATAGCCACCTCATCAGCCCTGGCTTCAGGTGTGGTGTCTGTCTGGGTCTCCTACAGGCTACCAGACCCACATGCCTGTCTCCAAGCCTGACTGCATGTAACTGCATGCACACAAGTTACTGCATTATCAAAATCATTCCCTATCAGGACACCTGCAGAGATATCCTCAAACACACCTACTTGCTTGCTTCCTTTCCACCCTCCCAGCCAAGGTGAACCCTGTCCAATGGCATTTAGAATGGGGTCCTTCCTAAAGCTCTGACTGGAGTGGACAGGCCAAGTAAGTACTTTTTCTATGTAACCACTGCAGGCTTCAGAATGGTTATGTCAGAGGCTGTGTCTCTCTTAACAGTGGTCTGTTTTTCATCCACTAAGATAGGATATAACCTATTTCGATAGTTTGGTATCCCTGTTGTCTCCAGACAACATACCACTGGCATACTATTATTCCCACTTGCTGTCTCCCCCACCTTTTGTTCTCCACCTTGCCTTCGTGGACATCTTTATGATACATGTCCCCACTGGTAACATTTAAAATATTTAACCCTTGATCCTGGCCATGTACCTGAACTAATGGTTTCCCCTGTTACTGATGGACTCTGTTGCAGTGATTTAGGCTGCTTACCATGGGTTCCCTTATATCCATGTGCAGCACTGGGTATCCTTTTCCTGTGCAGTGATGCCATGCTTGCTAAGTAGAGATCCCTCTTTTTCCAAATCTCATCTGCAGAGTTACACTCTTGGTCTGCCAACCAGATTCTCATGTCCTCAGGCAAAGTGCTAAGAGCTTGTTCCCATATCAAAAGGTCTCCAGCCCTTCAAAAGTGATGACCTGACTCCCACTCAGCCACCCATGGAAATAAGTGCTTAACTCAACAATATAATCACACACACTTTCATCTGCTTTGCATCTATGCTCACAAACCTTTTTTTCTGTAAGCTTCAGCTGTTAACTTAAAACATTCAAGTAAACATTTCTTTACTTTTTCATAGTTTAAACAATTAATATCAGACTATTTAGAAACAGTAGTTGCAGCTTTACCATGGAGTAGGGGGTCAGGAACTTGTAGCTAGAGTGCTTGGTCAACATTATATTGTTTATATACTCTTTCAAATATATGAATAAAACTATCAAAATTATCACCCTCTGTGAATTGTGAAAGAAATTTACTGACGTTAATTGCTTCTGGGATTCAATTATTCCCTTCCCATTACCTCCATGACTTTGGTGAAGAGTCAACATCTCCCTGTCATGTTGAAGCTGCTTCTCATTTTCTTCAGCCTCCAAATGCCGCAGTGTCTCTGCTAATTATAATTCCAACCTTTTGGCCTCCAGTTCAAGTCTAACTCCAGACAGGTTTTTAATTCCTCTGAGGAAAAGGTGAACTGTCCTGTTTCTGAGGGCTGCAAATTTCCATCACTGGACTGGTTATCCTCCTGGTTGCAGGTCTGAGCTGTGACTAAAGTTGAAATAATTTCCTCTTTAATCATGTTAGCATACACCAGTCCTTTGGCTTCACACACCATGGCCAACTGGTTCTTCACCAGCTTGCCATAATCCTCTGATGACATCTTTGCCTGATTTCTCTGACTAAACTAAACTATCAAAAAATAAATAAATAAAAAACACTGTTGTGAAATGAAACTCCAAATGTTAACTTTGTGGCTGCTGATACACATACACCTTCAATGACAGCTGCCTACAGGCTATAGAAGTTCAATTAATATCTCACCACTGCTCACAATATGTGACATCCCCTCTCTGGGTCAGTAATCAAGGAGCCTGAATCCTCACCAGTGACATTGTAGAGGGAAGTTCACTTGGAAAACAAATGTATATACTCAGTATTTCCAAATGCAGACCTCTCTGCATCAAGCACAATTTCCCTTATGTGCACACAGGGAACACAGTCAGCCTAGGGTCTGAATTTCTTTATATCCATCTCCCTCCAGGTCCTCAATAAGACTTTCCACAGGTACAGCTATAGGGTTGAGATCTCAGCCGTGAGTCCATGCCAGATCCTCCAGCTCCCTGTCTGTGAAACCAATGTTTTGTGTCCCTGCTCCAAGGAGCTGATACACACACACTTTGAGATTTGATTTTCACACTTACACACACACACACACACACACACACACACACACACACACACACACACACACACACACACACACCTGGGAAAGGCTAGCACAGATTTATCTGCTGTGCCCCTTTCTGCCCAGACTATAAGGTAGTTATCCCTGCCACCAGACACTAAATAATCATCTATCTGATGATCTTGCAAGGATGCCCAATTATACTGAGTGAAATGAATATTAATACAAATGATAATGTTGACCAAACAGTCAGGCTTCAGGAGTGGCCACAGTGTCACCAATAGCTATAAGTACTCTCAATGGTTAACATATTCTCTAAAGGGCCAGCCACAATGAAAAGTTTAAATATATTTAATAATAAATAATAAAAGAACATGAACATACAAAATATCTATTTACAATAAACACAAGAGTTTCATTCACAGGAAATATTAAAAATAACACAAGTGGACAGGTTTACACAGTTACAGAAAAATGATACTTAACTAATTTCACTATATTTTCCTGATTGATCTAAAGAATTATTATTCTCTGGTTACTTACTACAGCAAGGCAAGGCAAGGTGAAGTGGATGAGAGATCCTTCTATGTCAGGTTCCAAGGAACAGACTGCTTACAAGACTTCTGTCTCATCTAATATTAAAACATTATTTCTGTACAGAATGGCATCACATACATATGGTCATCTGACTTCCGGTTCCCATGTAAACCCTGTTGTTAGAAACTGCCACAGTTTAGCACCTACATGTCAATAATACACACACAAGAGCTTTGTTCAGATCTGGTGTAGCATCTGGAATTCATAAAACAATTGCAAACTTCTACTCCTCCTAGAGAGACTAATAAACTATGCTTCTTACAGACATTTCATTTTTGGCTTCATTCAAAATTGTGAGATAACATCTTTATGGTATAGGCCTAATAATTTAATTTTCTTACTATTTCTCAGTTAGGTGGATTGAGATTAACCTCTTCTCTTCCAGTATTCTCTGTTACAATATGTACATTTAAACAGTTACAATAATACATATCCATTTCTTTTCTGCCCAGCAGGGCACACTGCTGATACATTTTAACACAAGCAGCTTTAAAAACATATTTTCAATACAAGCATCTCTAAAACTTAGTTTGATATACAAATGCCATATAATTCTTTACAAAATTCCAGCTAGCTGTGCTGGTATATTTTACACATCTACTGCCCTACTTCTCCTTGCAAAGCTGGCAATACTTCACATTGTCACAACATTAATAAATCCTGTAGTGTATCTTGCCTTTTTAAACCTGCACTGGATGTTGGTTAAGGTATTGGATTTTTTTCTGGAATAAATATGTAGACGCTTGGGGAAACTTTACAGTTTAATAATAAAAAGAGAAGAAACCACAATTATGTGATGCAAAAATATATTTATAAAAGTAGAGTATGAAAATAACTATTTCAGACATTATATTACAAGCAAAATTATGGCATGAAAAAATGTGGATTCCTTTTATTAGATAAGACCTTGAGAATTGCTAGATTATCACATTCAACTTTTAACAGTAGAAACATTACAAAGAATAACAAATGTAGACAAAATAAAATATTTCATGTAGCATTTGATGATAGGTTAATTACCAGTGAAAGAACAAATAAAATGCAAAGTTTTAGAAAAAAGAGTGTATAACATTTGTAGAGCTGAAGAAATGGTATAACATGTTTTAATAATGTAGTAGTGTTAATGTGTATTGGTAGCAAGGAACTGATATATAATATTGTACTTTTTTTTCTGATCACGCTCAACATGATAATAGATGGAAATTACGGTGATTATAATAAGACACGTACAGATAAATATGATAAGGTTTCTATTAGGTGATTATGAGATCTTTGGCTGACTAGATGTGAAGAATTATTATATAACAAAATTACAAGCTAAAATGATTGTGGATTAATAAGTGGAGAAATGATTCACTAATATAAAATGCATACTTCGTCTTATGTATCATGTTTTTCTTTCTCTCTTCTTGTATAATTTAAATGATTTTTGTCTTCCTGATTCTTTTCTAGCATGTTTCTTAATTATGAATATATATATATATATATATATATATATATATATATATATATATATATTACCTACTCTTTTCAACAAGCAGCATGAGATCTTTAATATCCAACTGAGCTGTTACTGATTCAGGCAGACTTGACCTCAGATTAACATCTCATATGAAGGATGGTAACATGCTAGTGGGTTAGTATCTGCAAAACTGTGCACCACACAATTGGATGGGAAACTGGAAATTCATCCCTGGTTTGGCACCTATGTCTCTAATAGAAAGAGGTAACTTTTAAATGGTTCATCATCCAGGCCCATGCTTACACTTATCAAGGGTATCAGAACTTGTCAAAGATTTGGGATGTGTGGCTAGGCTTAAAAAGGCCCTTGTGGTCATTATCCTAGTAAACACATATGAACCTATGAACCTATGAAACCTTCACCAGACACATGGCTTTGATATTTCTTTTGTGCTGCCATATCAGTGTTGTTACATATGAGTAGCTCACAGCATATTTAGTGCTTAGCATCCACAATGCAATTTGATTTTTACAAATGTCTGCAAACTAATTTTCAAGATCGAATGTGAGTATGATGTTGGTCGTTCAGGTCCCAAAGAGTGGAATGGAAACGGTCTCATTTCTGATCTGTGACTTGTGTTAAACTGAGAGTCTTAAATACCAGATTAAGAATCTGGAAGTAAGAGATGCCAAACACTTTTTGTGAAACACATGATGTCCTTCAGAGCTGTATATTTTTACTCTTCTTCTGCTTATTAAATATGACATTTTGTCTACTTCTGTTTTTAACAATACCTTTTGAGGTGTTAGATTTTGGGAGACAAACTTATGAAGTCAGAGATAATGTCATAGAGAGAATTGTGTTTTGTAGAAACTGACATTTTAATATTTAGTGGTAATTCCAGTAATCAGGACAAGCAGAACTATGTAAGTTCAGTTATTCACTGTCTAACTATATTGACTAAAACTGTATTTTGACAGTTCAGCCTTAGTCCTCCAATAGGTATGGTCACCAAGTGGTAAATATCATACAGTTTACTCCACTTTAACATTATTGAGTGTCCTGCCCTTTGATTTTTATTCTGCTTACTCAGTAAATGAACATGATACATTAGATTTTTTTAAGGTCACAGTCCAGTGGGATGCAAGGTGATGTTCCAACTGAGTAGTATGCAGAATTAATTCCCACAGATCCTTTAGAATGGTAGATGCTTATACATGTGTATGTTTTAAGAGGTTGTTAACTACTACCCATTGAATACCAGAGGGAAAGGAACAGAAGTAATTATTTGCACATTTGCACATTTAAATAAAAAAAAATGCTTGATGCATATCCCACTTGGGGTGTGTGTGTGTGTGTGTGTGTGTGTGTGTGTGTGTGTGTGTGTGTGTGTGTGTGTGTGTGTGTGTGTGTGTGTGTGTGTAAAGCATTCATGTTTTGCAGTTAACTTTTCTTCTACTGGGGACTACTTTTACTGTAAACCTGAGAAAGGTAATTAAAAAATCCTTTCCAGTGTAGTATTGTTTTACATATACTAAAGCACTAACTGTTGCCGTTTTCTAAGCACAATAGTGTTCTCCAGGGTTAGTGACAGAGGGAAATAAAGGATTTTCTAGGGTGAGTAGCTCAACTGCCTACAGCCTTAAGCCTCACAATACTCCTGTATAAGTTCACTGTCCAGTTATAATGTCTACCCAATTAGGCATTATTACTGGATTAGGAAGCAGGAAAAATGGACAGTAAGAATTTCAAATGCATACATCATTGAATAAAAGAGAACACAATTAAAAGCAGGAGGACCTAATTAAGCACTAAATCTGGGCCAACAGTAAAACACATTTGCAACTCTGCCACTTTTCTCCTCACTTGCTAATTCGACTTTGTAGTAATTATGACTTCCCCAATAATTCATTTTTCGACTTCCACACTGTTGCTCATCTTGGTTTACAAATGAAGATGAACAGGCGGTGTAGTTCATTTATATGCTTTATTACACAGAAACACATCAGGATGGATAGCAGCAAAACAAAATATAAACAAACTGATTAACTGACAGACTACACAGATATGCATGCTTACATCTCAACAGCTTACTACAAAATGGCAGTCAGGCTTGCACATGCTCAGTATTTATACACATGTGCAAGCCCATGGAAAGCTTCTTAAAAGTATACATACATACTGATCTACATTCTCCCTCTTTAATAAACTGCCCACAGTAAAATGACATCTGAAAAAGACATGCAATTATATAGACACTGAGGAATAAATACAACGTTCATGTCCAAGTTGTTGTGTATCTGGAACATGGTCAGGAAATGTGACCTGATCTAGTGATATATCAATCAGAACTAGGTTTAGCAACAGGGACTGTTATTGGTGAACAAACAGTTTCAGGAGTTTTGGGATTCTTCTCATGAACAGTGATATTTGCTGGAATGTCCACTGGAACTGGAACGTTGGATAACTCTGAAATTTAGAGTCTTTTTCGCAAGTATGATACTGCAATACAGGATCAGACACCAGGACCAAATGTTTCCAATTCTGTCTAAACTCTACTCCTTGTGATTTCACAATGTACAATCTCAGCTCTGGACATACACTTTTCACAACTCCAATCCAATCAAAACTTTGGACGTCTGCATCCTCACTATCTTCCCTTCTCATAATGGATTGAGCGGATTGCTGGTCTCATCATAATAGGACTTCTGGGATAAACACTACTTCAACAGGTGAGCTTTCACTAATCTGTTGTTCTTGACACATGGCTCCAATAGATTACTGTTAATTGGTTGTATGGTTCTGGTTTCTCTCGACAGAAGTCTCAGTGCAGGTGAACCAAGATATTTATCATGAGGAATATTTCTGAGATTCAAGAAATTCAGAAAACATCACTATTGCCTCATTTCAACTTCTATAGTAACTTTTTTGCACTTTGAACTGCACATTCTTTCAAACCATTTTACTGTGGGTACTCAGGGCTACTTGTAACATGAATAAAGTCCCACTCATCAGCAAATCTTTTGAACTGCTACCTTGTAAACTGTGTACCATTGTCAGAAATAACTTTGCGCAGCCTACCATGGACTGCAAAATGATGCTTCAACTTAGTAATGACAGTCCTGGACACTAGATTAGGAAAGAGGTCAACCTTGAACCAGTTAGAATGGGAGTCTACAAACACCAAGTAATGTTGACCATTCCATTCAAAAATCTCCGTAGCTACTGTTGACCAAGGTAGTTTAGGAATCTGGTTTAGCTGAAGGGGTTCTTTCTGTTGACGTGCTTTAATACTATTATATACAGAACAAGAAGAAAGTCCTCTCTCAATGTCCCTTGACATAGAAGGCCAAAATACTAATCCTCTCACTCTTCTTTTGGTAGAATCAGTTCCTGGGTAGACACAATGCAAAATAGTAAACTCTTGTTGCAAGGATTTTGGAACAATCACTTTTGGACCTTTCATGATGATACCATTGTCAAACAAAATCTCATCTTTGTAAGGAAAATAAGGTGTGGTAAACAAGATTGCTTTGAAGGCCATCCTTGACTGATAAAGTGGTTGAGCTTCTGAAGTATTGGATCTGAGAATGTATGCCTTCTAAGCTCATCAAGATGTGTGGAAGAAAAATGTCTTACTTCCATGACTTGAGTCAAGTTTCTCATTTTCATGCTGTTCAGTGGGATTTCTGGGTGATCTGTATAGAGTATCAGCAAGATAAAGAAGTTTGCCTTTTGTGTACACAAGATTGAAATTATACTTTTGCAATTTCCACATCATACATTGCAATCTGGCAGGAGATGTATGCATAGGCTTTCTCAAAATAGTGACTAGAGGTTGGTGGTCAGTTTCAATCTGGATAGGTCTACCATAAATATAATCATGAAACTTTGAACATGCAAACACAATTGCCAAGAGTTCTTTCTCTATCTGTGCATACTGCATTTCAGTTTGGGTTAGAGCATAGGCTACTGGTCTACCCTCTTGAAGAATGACTGCACCAAGACCAAACTTCGAAGCATCACAAGAAAAAGTAACTGGTTTGTGAACATCACAGTATCTGAGAGTTGCTGGACTGGCAATTCTCTATTTCAGGACATCAGATGCTCTCTGGTGTTGTTCTGACCAGGACCAGGATACATCTTTGCATGTGAACTCTCTGACTGGTGCTGAAAGTTGGGCCAAGTCTGGAATGAATTTGCTTAGGTAGTTAACCATGCCAAGAAGAGGTTGCAAGGCTTGAACATTGTCTGGAGTTGGCATCTCAAGAATTGCTGTTTATTTCAAAGAATCTGGTCGCAAGCCTGAACTGGTAAACAGATGACCAACATAAGTAAGTTCTTGTAGCCTGAACTTGCACTTCTGAGGATTCAGCTTAAGATTTACTTCATGTGCTCTTTTCAGAACTTTCTTGAGGTTTCTGTCATGCTCAGCTTCACCATTTCCTCCCACTAGAATATCATCTACTATAATAGCACAAGGATACCCAGAAAACATTTGCTCCATTGCACGCTGGAAGACTTCACTGGCAGAATTTATCCCAAATAGCATTCTCAAAAATCTGTACCTGCCAAAACGAGTACGGAAAGTGATTAGCAGTGAGTATTTTTGATCAAGCAAAATTTGCCAAAATGAACTTTTTGCATCCAACAAAGAAAAAAACAGTGGTGTTTGGCATAAGAGCAGTGACTTCTTTGACTGTACGCATTGGATGATGAGGTCTTTTCAGTGCCTTGTTCAAATCTCTTGGATCAATGCATATTCTGATATTATCTGAGATTGTCTTATGAGCTACCACCATGGATGATACCCATTCAGTTGGTTCATCAACTGGATAAATCACACCTTACTCCACCCTTTTTTCTAGCTCAGCTTTGACTCTGTTCTGCATAGCTACTGGAACTTTCCCAGCTGGTCTGGCAACTGGGCTGACTTCAGGGTCTAACTTCATGGAGTACACAACTGGGAGTGTGCCTAGTTTGTCTTCAAAAAGATCAGCATAGCTAGAAAAAATAGATTGGGTGAAGTTAGAACAGTGATCTTTTAAGTTTACATGGTGCACCTCCTTATTAAATGAAAGTAGTTCCATTTTCAAACTGTCTCTGAGGCCTAATAATAACTGTACGTGCCTCTTGACTATGTAAAATTGCAAGTCATAGCTGTTCCCAGCAGAGTAACTTGAAAGCACTACTGAACCTTCAGTTTAACTTTCTTCACTACATTAAGCAACAAGCTTTGCACAATTTGCCAAATCAAGCTTCTCACTAGCACATACTCTAGTAAATGTTTCTGCTGACATAACATTGCACTTTGAACCTGTGTCAACTTTGAGCTCTATGGGTCTCCCATTTATCCGAACAGTACAAAATACTTCGTTCTTTACCCATAAATCTACTGCATTGACTGTTTCACACACACCATCAACATAAAAAGTAGGGTCACCTTTCTAATTGATCAGCTTGTCTGTTTGAATGTTCTCATTTAATAAAAGAATGAGCCTCTTTTGCTTTACAAAATCTTTGGAAATTATTCCACTTTTTACATCTGTGGCATTGCTGACCAAAAGCTGAGCACTTTTCTCTTTTAGACACATGATTGCCACCACAATTATGACAGTTCTGAGACTAGGTGAGGGCACATGCTTTGGGTTTGCTGACTCACCTTTGTGCTTCATTGAGACTGTGCACACTCTGGAATTTGCTAGAAAGCTACAAGGTTTACCAGTGACTATTACAGGGTTCACAGGTGCTGCCATGTGCTTGGGTCTGTTTCTTTTAACCACAGACTGCATACTATCAACATTAGCACTAGAAGATTCTGAAAGCATGCATTTCTCATTTGTAAGCATATTTGTGTGTTTTTCTGTGAGCTCATATATTTGACAAATCTCAATGGCCTTAATGAAAATTAAATCACTGTCACGAAGCAAAATCTTTTTCACAGCATCATCTTTAATACCACACACAAGTCTGTCTTTTATCAGCTCATCCTTTAAATCACCAAATCTGCATGTTTTAGCTTTGTTTCTCAAGTCAGTTATATATTCTGCAAAAGTTTCACCAGGCTTTTGAGCTCTTGTATAAAATAACTGCCTTTCCATCATGATATTCATTTGGGGGTTATACATTTCTCTAAATTTACGTTTAAGCACTCGGGGTCTTCCCTTGGCTCAGCTGGTACTACTATATGGTAGTTTCCCCCTCCCCTACAAACACAGCAGGTGCATGCACAAATCTACACTCTCTTTCTGTGGCTTCTGATCCAGCTAAATTAAGCAGAACAAATGCCTTTGTATGTGCATCTTTGTCAGAAAATGCAGCTTGTATGAAAATATCGTACTCTTGTTCAAACACTCTCCAATTCTCTGCAATATTATTATCAAAGACAAGAGGACATGATTTTCACAATCCTTCAGCCATGCCAACAAAGTGCACTTAAACACATTGAAAATATGGCCCTTGTAATTATGTATGAACATGCACACACAGCAGGTACTTGTAATAACATTCAGATGCACAATAAACTCTTCAAAATACTGTACTTTGTGAAATACTATACTTAATACTGCACAAACCTGCAAACACTTTGTACACTTTGGATATCTTAAATAGCTTTAATTAATGTAAAAAAAGTAGCACATAGTGAAAAAATTGAGTTGTTTTCCTTATTTTATTCATTTTATGCGATTCAGATATTTTTTCAAATATTTTTGTAATTATTTTGAATATTTTTATCAATATGGCACAGTTTTGGACATTTCTCTTAACTAGAAATTTGTTTTGAGCATTCTGACTGCTTTATTTTATATTTTTTGAGCAAAAAATCATTTAAGCAAATTTTAGTACCTGGAATTTGTTTCTGACCTGTTGTGCGATTTATACGTGCAGTATGGATGTTCCATTATTCTATATTCCTCTAACATTAACTAAGTGTCTCTTGGTCTTGATTCTGGATCCCATTCTGACACCATGTTGCTCGCCCTGGTTTACAACTGAGGACAAACAGGCAGGGTAGTTCATTTATATGCTTTATTACACAGAAACACATCAGGATGGATAGCAGCAGTACAAAATATAAGCAACTTGATTAACTGACAGACTACACAGACATGCATGCTTACATCTGAACATCCTTCTACAAAATGGTAGTCAGGCGGGCACATGCTCAGTACTTATGCACATGTGCAAGCCCATGGAAAGTTTCTTAAAGGTATACATGCATACTGATCTAGACACAGCACCAACTATAACACTGATTCATGAACTACTACCCTACCACATTTAGGAAAACATAACTTTCACTTAACCATTTCACTCATAATGAAACAAGATTACTTTGCTCCATCTTCCACATGCAGAAAAGAAGTCTCAATCTGCCTAGCTGTAACTTTAGTTACCAGTCACAAAAAGCCACTAAAAATCTGTAATGATCTTACCACAGACAATTATTTCACTTTGTAGACGCAGGAGTACTACATAAAATAATCAACTTAAAAGGATGTCTGGTAGCACATATTGAAAATAATAAAAGCAGAATAACAGATATGCTATTCTCTTCACCTGTAACTGTTCAAGCCACAAATAAGCACATTACCAGTGACTGTGCTCTGAAAAAAAATTGAGACTTTTTTTATTCATTTGTTAACCATCCAATTCCCATTGACAAAGCACTATTTTTTCAACAGTGCCCTGGGAGCAAGTGACTGGATAAATAACTTGCTCAGAATCACACAGTAGGCAAGTGGAGAGAAAAGGAATCAAACCTTGCACCCCTACGGATAGGTAGCTGCTTACTAATAGCTCAGACCTTTAATTGTCTTCACTTACTACTGTTTTTCATAGCCCTTATGACATTCGTAACAAATATTTGAATTTAATTTGCACTTAAAATTTTATAGAGAGTGCTGATAATTTAAAGAAATAGGATTTATTGTAAATAGTATTACTTTCAGCTATTTAATGGACTTAATGGGGGTCAGGTTTTCTTGTCTTTCTTAGCTCCACAAACACTTTCAAATCTCTTAAAATATATGCACTTTGCAACGTATATACTTTTTGCCTCACACTTTTAAATTCATATTATCTTATTTATTTCAATACTATTAAATCAAGAAAAAATAAAAATTAAAATAGAAGCTATGTTAGAGAGTGTGCTGTGTGTGTGTGCATGTGCGTGTGCATGTGCGTGTGTGTGTGTGCATGTGCGTGTGCGTGTGCGTGTGCGTGTGCGTGTGTGTGTGTGTGTGTGTGTGTGTGTGTGTGTGTGTGTGTGTGTGTGTGTGTGTGTGTGCATGGCCTGCAAATTGTACTTTATGCAGGATATCTTTTTGCCTGGTAACAATGAATCCCAGCACATTAGATATCACCAATCTATTAACATAAAACTGTACTTATGCATAATAGTCATTCTACTTTATTTTCTGCTTCCTTGAGGAAGACATTTCTGCTCAGCTAATTCTGAATTACTTACTGGTATTTTTCCTCAACTCACTGCAGGATGTATGTGGACTGGAAAAGTGCTCACCTTTCAATGAAAGTACATCTGTCATCTATGTCTTTGTCGTCACTAGACGTAGCAGAGTATTGCTTTGCATCAGTCTGTGTACACCAGTATTATAATGCGCAGATGGTGGGGATACAAAACTCGATTTAATGATGAACACTCTGTGTTACAGCCTACTTAGTTCTTACTGGGACTGCATTTTTTGGATCACAGATTATGGGTGAGGTATCTTAGAAACAAGTTTGGCCCACGTTTGACCTTTGTAAAAAATGTGAAATTGTCTTACATCTGAACCATGAAACTAGAAATGTAATACTGATGAATGCAGGTTTTCTTTTTAAACATTTTATTTTCATGTTCAACTGGGTAGAATGTCTTATAGTCTTAGATATTTCGAAACAAGAAATTGCCATTTAAAAATGTTATATCTGTGATGTGATGATTGAACTGCATGTCACTTCTTGACAGTTTATCACATCACTCTTTTTATTTTCTTCAGTGGTGATTTTACCCTCACAGTAATAGTTAGGAGAACTGCATTGAAAGTTTTAAATAATCTGTACAAAAGGTACCTATCAACATTCTTGTTACTGGAAATTCTTTTTCTTTTTAACTTTGAATTTTTCCATTGCATTTTCTCTACAAATTCTCTATATATTCTATTTCATGTGTCCACCTTCTTTTCATACCTCTCAAACTTTTAGTGTAAAAAATATAGACAAAGCCTAAAATAATGGGGGGGGGGTCTAAGGTAAAAAAAAATAGAGACAGATTTTAAATATTGTTCTTATAAACTTAAGAAAGTTGTTAGAATAATAAGATTTGCATTAGTGTGCATTTTCTGAAAGATATGAAGTCTGAAACTCAAATTTATGTCATTATTTAGTGACTTCAGTCTCCAATTATTTGCCAAAAAATCACAGATTTTATGTGGAACAGACCAAAAATATGAAGCAACAATTTGGACATTCTGCGAAAATCTGGACAATTGAGAGGCATGCTCCCTTCCAATAACATAATGCTCCTCCATTTTAATAATGCAATGTTCCATCTTTATCTTCATTTTCGACCATATTTATGATTCCCATTCCTATTCATTAGCTTCTCTTTCCCAAGGCAAACTTGATATGTTTCTTTCATATCTTTAAAATGATTTGGGTAGCTTTCCATATACCATCTTTTTAAAATACGTTTACTCACTTTTGCATTCAGAGATGTGATTTCAATAAATGTACATGATATTCCATATCAAACTTTGCTTATGTATTGTGTGTATCATTATTTGTTCCTCAGAGCTTTGCTTCAGCTGGTGTCTTCTCTTTCTTATGTGCTATAACCAGCAACAGTCTCGTCTCTCAATTATGTTGTATTGTTTGACTGCATTTAGAACATCTGACATTATAGTCCCCAGAAAATACT
This sequence comes from Protopterus annectens, assembly GCF_019279795.1. Lineage (NCBI taxonomy): Eukaryota > Metazoa > Chordata > Ceratodontiformes > Protopteridae > Protopterus > Protopterus annectens. Next base: position 970,364,450 of record NC_056727.1, on the reverse strand, counting down.
CACAAAGAACTGGTCAATAATAGAATTCTATTAACTACAATACCCAGTATCAGACTTGACTAATCCCAACCCTTTATGTCTCATGGGGGGAGAGAACATCTATCCAAGCATGCAGCTGCCTTCACCACTTAACTCATTAACATATAGCAATGAAGAATGCCACACTTTCATTCTGATCTAGATCAGGATGTAGCACAACTGACCTGATGCTTGCAGTGAGAATGACAGTTGAAAAGAAGCTATAGATGAGGAAAGAGTCCAACTGAGCATTCTAAGACTTGATTTGAGCAATTTGAAGTTCTAGAAACATTGGTAGATTTAGTATGGGCTGTAAAAGGACCCAATATGAACAGTGTTCACTCTCACAAATGAGTTCCCAGTGGGGTGCATCAAGGTTTAGCTCTGCTCCCCCTGCAGTCCATACTGGTGATGGACTACACTGGTAAACAGGTAGGATGGGACAGATAACAAAGTTGCTTTATGCTGACAATGTGACATTACAGGCAATCCCATGTAACAAAGACATGCGCCTGGAGCATTTCTCCCCGGGCCTCCACTGAAAATTGGCTTAATTCCAAGCTGGAGTTTCTCGGTTAACAAATGTAAAATAAATAAATAAATAAATAAATAAAATCTCTTAATAAGAAGTTCAGCAAAGGATAGCGGAATGGAATGTAAAACTGAAGGCACATTGGATTAAACAGTACAGATCAGACAGTTGTAATAGAGCAAATGTGTGAGATCAGAATAAGATGAGAACTGAGACGGAAGGGAAATAGTAGAACAGGTTAACAGATTTATGTATCTAGGATGGGTAATTGAGAAGAAAGGAAGAATGAATGAGGAGGTCAAAGCTAGAATATGAGGAGCTGCAGTCAACTGGCAGAGAGTGTCAGAAGTAGCGTATAACAGAGTAATGCTAAAGAAGTTAAGTCTCCTGAGATATATGTCTGGTAACTTGAAGCAAAACAAAGAGGTAAATAATCCATAGAGAGAATCAGCAATGCAGATGCAAATATGGACAGTTATGAAGGGGAACCAAGGAGCTGGAACAGCAGTCTAAAGAAACAAGCCTTTCTACTAAACAGACAATATGTAAAATGGCAGCCATCACTGTAGTATAAAAAATATGGTCTTCTGTGAGAACAAAGAAAGTCAGAACTTGCTAGGCATTCTATGATCATGGCTTCTATAAATGTTAAGTAAAGTGTGAGACAAGCTGCAAAACAAGCAATGATGATCTTAAACAGGACCTACATCCTTTTCTGGCCCAAAAGCTATGACAACTACTTCCAGAATCAGGCCTTTCACCATTTAAATGTTGTGCTTCAGCAAAGAAGACTGAGTTCAATACTGAGTTCAAATATCACAACTAAAGGTCATACTTTATAGCAGTATTCATATTTGAGGACTGTGATGGCAAAAACACATACTTATCCCTATGTGAATGTCTTGCGATATCACTTTCATGCTCATTTGAAAGCAATGTCTCACTAACCCGTAATTCAGTTGGATGATTAGTTAATTCATTTTCAAGAATGCCTTCAAATGCTCAAAGTGAAGCAATAGTGAGGGGCTAATGACAGCTAATAATAATGTCCAGACATATGCAACAACTGGAACATCCACAGAGGTACTGTACTAGAAGGATACAAGGCCTAAACAGTATGCCCTACATGGACTGACTCAAAGCTCTGTCACTATAGTCAGTATCCTACAGACTGCTAACAGGTGACCTCTGTCTAGCATACAAGGCATACTCAAACCAAATACTGATGGATTTACTGAATATTAGCAAGTGACATTGTATCAGAAATACTCAATCTTGAGATCTAAACCTCTTCTGCAACACTGATAGAATGTTTTTTTTTTTGGGGGGGGCAGGTTTATCTCACAGAGGATACCACTACAGTGGAACCGACTCTTCATCCACATAAATCAAAGTTCATTCCTGGTTAGATCATGCAAACAGAAAATGTATCCCTGGACTGCCCATTGTACTACTAATGGACAGAGGCAGCTCATAAATGTTTTATCTCATGCATGGACACCCTGAAATTATCTATGGCATGATCCCAGTTATTCTCATTAGGAGTAATATATAATTATTGACCATGGGATGGGTAAGGCCAATGTAACACCAAATGGAATAGGTCAATTCAAGTGCCAAAAGGGACATTGGGTAGGCTTAAAATGTCCTGCAAGGGAAGCCAGCCTACTACTTACCGAGGAACCTATAACAATATGTTGATTATTGCACTAAGAAATTCTGTCCCTTTTTTTATTCTCAGGTGGAAACTCACCTTGACTAAGTTGGCATTTTTTAGCAATTTCTGGCTATGATTTAATTCAGTGTACACATAGTGGTGGCAATGTCTTAACAACTTACAGATGGAATCTTACATAAGTAGAAGGAGATGCTGAAGATTTAAGACTGTATTTGTAGTAGCTTTGTATGACTGCATGACCAGTGTTTGTACAGTAAGATGCCTAGCCATGTGCAGCTTTAAGAAGAACACTGAAAAGTTCAAACCTCCCACACTTTTAAAGCATTTTAGGTAGAAGGGACAAGATGGCTGCAGGTCTGTAGTTTGCTATCTGAAGAAATAATAAATTATGTAAGAGAATAACACATGAATGTTTCCAGAGTTTGGGGATTGTTAGCTTTTTGAAGAAAGTGATTGGTAAGTATAGATGCTGGCTATGTAATGGCATCTGTAACTATTCTGAGATATTCTGATGCAAGGCTGTCTGCCACAAGAGAGCTGTTTTTCTTTTTTGAGTTTCTGAATAAGTTTTTTTATCATGCTTGTAGGAGTTGTAAATAAGAAGGTAGTAGTGACACTGTCTATATCACCTAGTACTGTGCTGGCTGTACTGGATTTATTATGGGAGTTAGCAACATGTATGTTGTTTGAATTGAACTTGCATGTTATGTTATAGCTTGTTTCTTTTGTGAAGGAGCAAAGTTGTGATGTTTTCCAGATTTAATAAGTATATTGATTGTTAACCAAAACTGTTTTTGTGTTTTCTAGTGGTTTTCCTATAGAGTAGTATGGTATTTTTGCTTAACCTTTAGAATGGCACACTTAGGTTTCACAAGTGCCGAGTGCCCGCACTATGGAACAGGCTCACCTTCCATGTAAAAAAAGAGTTCTTCCCTAACCCTATTCAATTGAAATCTTAACAACTGGATGGGAAATGGGAAATTTATCTCTTGTCTAGCCCACATGTCGCTTATGGACAGAGGCTATCAATAAGAAAAGTATTATCCTGACTAACACCTGCCTGAAAATCTTTAGTTACCTCCTTACTAACATGTCTCCCCATATAGACTCCCATGATACTTGGGACCAAAATGGTTTGGGGTCAGCAGCTAGGCTTGTAAGGACTCTAGTGGTCATAGCCTAGTAACAACCTATGAACCTATGAAATATTTGATATCTGTTTGCTCTTTTTTTCTAAATTTTTTTACATGTTTTTGTTGTTTTTGATTCTTATTTTTTCTAAGTGCTATTTTATATATATATATATATTTAATTATAACATACCTGGGATGTGGCTACAGATGGTCTTTTGTGATCCTGGTAAATATACTTAAATACATAAACAACAAATAACTGAAATACATGCTTTAAGGAAGGAAATATGGTTAAGATATGGTAATATTGAAATAATGGATATGGAAATGCAGAAACCTTTTCTTGATCATAAGACATGGACCAGTTTTTAAATGAATGAATTTATTTATTTATATTTGTTTACCAGGCTAGTGCAATGATGTCAATGGTCCATCTGCAGGCACAGTCTGGGTGAACAGGATCACATAAGAAATGAACAAAACATATTTAGAGATACAAGAAGATGCTGAAAAACAAATACATATACATATTTACAAAGTCAAGACAGTGTTGAAGAAGCAGTTAACAGTGTCTAAACATGGATTGAAAATGGAATTATGCTTATCAGAGCTTTATGGATAACATATAGGCATAATGACTGAGATGACTACAGGTATAGCAGCATATCATTATATATAGAGAGAGGTGTGAAGACATTAGAAGAGACGAGTAAGAATAGTTACAGGAAAGCATACCATGGAGAAAAGATAGAGAAAAGGTTTGAGAGGCATGCAGAGGGAAGATCATTAGAAAGGAGAAGTATGAGAAAGTTACAGAGAAGAGGGAAGCAGGATGAATGACAGGCCGTAAATAAAAGGGATGACAAGATACGAAAGGATGAAACGTGGATAGAGCAGTCTGCAAGAGAGCTGCAGGGTTCATGTGACATGACCTGAGTGAGTGCAGCTGCACTTTGGGTAAACAGGTGTTCCATGAGCTGCAGTATGAAGTCAGACTACTTTTGGACATGTCAGATTAAGAGAGGAATGGAGTTCATAGGTAAGTACTAGGCTAGCTACCCTTCAGGCCATTTTCAGCCTAGCCAGCTTCCCACATGTGAGAGTCAAACCTTGCCCCTTGTGTCTGTGAGGTAAGCATCTTAACCATTATACTAAACCTTCTTCCCTAAATCTCATAGTTTAGCTCCTAGGATGGAGAAATCATTATCAGCCCAATAGAGTTTACTTTTTGGGAGTTAGTAGGGTAGGGTGAGATTGAGTGGTATCCCTGAGATTATATGTAGGGGGTTTGGTGAAAAGTTTATGTATGAGAGGAGACCATGTCTCAGGAGAAAGGGCTTTGTGAATTAATGATCCTAGTAGGAGGTTGGCTGTCAAATGTACTGGAAACAAGAGCTAGGCAGTGGTGTTCATTACTGGGGGAGTTAGTAATGAAACAGCACATTTATTGAAAAATGGTGTGCAAGGTGGTAGCAATTTTCTTTGAGGCTGTGGCTATAATGGGTAGTCCATGTTCGAGCTGAGATAAGAGTATGCCTTTACTTATGGCAGCTTTGGTTGGCTTGGACAGAAGAGGTGATAACTTGCTACCCCAGAACAGTACTGCGTTAATCTTTTTGCATGTGTTTTGAATGTTTTCACTGTGTAGTTGAAATTTAAGAGATTGGTCTAGACAAATGCCAAGGTATTTGAAGGATGTTGCAATTTCTATGGTGGTATTAATAATATTTTTAACATTAAAGAAGCTGGGTGTTTTGGCTACTTTTTGGTTGGTTCCAAACAGCATTGCTTTTGTTTCTGAGGGATTCAGTATAAGTTTCTAGCCTGTTAGCCATTGGTTGGGGATTTGGAGGTCATCTTGGAGGTGAGTTTGTATAATGGAGTGGGACTTGTTTGACCTGCAGATGACCATGTCAATTAGTGGAAGGCATACTAAAAATATAAAGGCATTTATAGAGAAGTGGGGGATGTACAGTGATAAATGTGATAGCTTTATAAGAAAGTGGGAATAAAATGATAGGGGATGCTTGAAGAAAGAAATAGAGATGTATGAAGCCAATAGCTTGAAAATACAAGATATAAAGGAAGGAAGGAGGAACTGATGCCTCAGCTAGGAAAGAAGATAGTAAGGAATCAAGACAAGATTAAGCAGAGGCATAACTTGGTGGGAACACTGTGCCAGGCACATATACAGGGGCATAGCTTGGTGGGGATACTGTGCCAGGCACATATACAGAGGTATAACTTGATGGGGACACTGTGCCAGTCACATATACAGAGGCATAGTTTGGTGGGGACACTGTGCCAGGCACATATACAGAGGTATAACTTGATGGGGACACTGTGCCAGGCACATATACAGGGGCATAGCTTGGTGGGGATACTGTGCCAGGCACATATACAGAGGTATAACTTGATGGGGACACTGTGCCAGGCACATATACAGAGGCATAGCTTGGTGGGGACACTGTGTCAGTCACAAAGTCTTAGGTGGATAATCAGCAGATGTTGATACTGCAGAAGTGCAGTACTTGCATTTACACATGAATGCCAGTGCTGAGGTTGTGTATTTTCAGTCATGGCTAAAGCTCTGAAGCAGTTTGTGTATGGTATGTTAGCTCTAGTAAGTTGCTTGTTACATATGTAGCGACAGAAGAAAGTCTTTTTATGGACCTCAACTCAAGAGTTTTCTTTTTGCTGCTCTGTTTACATTTGAGAGGGGATGCCAAATCAGGGATAATAATAATAATAATAATAATAATAATAATAATAATAATAATAATAATAATAATAAGATAATCAAGTTATGGCTCTGGGATCATGAGTTGTGTGGAAGCTTATGTAAATGAAATGTATAAGGAGGAGGGGGATATTCAGAAAATGGACTGGAGGGTGAATGAGACTGAAAGCAACAGAGAGCAGAGGAGGAGAAGATAATTTCACAGTGAAAATTATTTATTTATTTCTAAATACATATTTTGCTGACTGAGTTAGTCCCACCTAAGCCAACAGCCTCTTTTTAGGGGAAACATAAGGTGGTATTCATACTGACTAGGTTGCCAGGGCACAGGGGAAATTCACCTACACTGTTGCTAGGTTACACTGGAAGGGTGCCATGGCAGCAGTATGTGAGTAAGAAATAATTAGTAAATGAGAGCAGCTTAGAGAAGTGTTGGCTACTAGTTTGTAACTTGGAGGTATGCATGTGTAGCAAATGCTTATGTTGAATAACCAAGTTGCTGATGATGCAAGAGATGTTCTGTGGTCAGAAATTGTTAGGATAAAAGAATAAATAAAAACATCAGGAACTGGGTGGAAGCAAATGTAATCATAATTATTCTTGTCTTAACACTGCAACTCAATGACTTGACTCCCATAACTTACAAGCTGGACATTTCTAAGGCTGGAGGACAGCTGAACTCTGCTGGAATCAGTAAACATTTTTGGACAGCAAATGGAAAGTGCAGTCATTCAAGAAAGTGGTAAGAGATGGAGAAGTATTACAAGAGCTACCAGTTGCATAGAACATTGGGGGTATGGGTCAGATAGTGAGGGTACAGGTCAGACAGTGAGGGCATGGGTCAGATAGTGTGAGTACAGGTCAGACAGTGAGGGTATGGATCAGATAGTGTGGGTACAGGTCAGATAGTGAGGGTACAGGTCAGATAGTGAGGGTACAGGTTAGACAGTGAGGGTATGGATCAGATAGTGTGGGTACAGGTCAGATAGTGAGGGTATGGGTCAGATAGTGTGGGTACAGGTCAGATAGTGTGGATACAGGTCAGACAGTGAGGGTACAGGTCAGACAGTGAGGGCATGGGTCAGATAGTGAGGGTACAGGTCAGATAGTGAGGGTATGAGTCAGATAGTGTGGGTACAGGTCAGATAGTGAGGGTACCGGTCAGACAGTGAGGGTACAGGTCAGACAGTGAGGGCATGGGTCACACAGTGCGGGTACTGGTCAGACAGTGAGGGTATGGGCCAGCTAGTGTGGGTACAGGTCAGATAATGAGGGTACAGGTCAGACAGTGAGGGTATGGGTCGGATAGTGAGGGTATGGGTCAGACAGTAAGGGTACAGGTCAGACAATGAGGGTATGGGTCAGATAGTGAGGGTATGGGTCAGACAGTGAGGGTACAGGTCAGACAGTGAGAGTATGGGTCAGATAGTGTGGGTACAGGTCAGATAGTGAGGGTACAGGTCAGACAGTAAGAGTATGGATCAGATAGTGAGGGTACGGGTCAGATAGTGAGGGTATGGGTCAGAAAAGATTGTTGTTATGGTTTAGAGATCTAAAAGAGGGGGCCATGTGGAAAAATACCTGTTCTGGACTAAGGTGATAGCTCTGCTTGGGGTAACAAATCCTCAAGTAAGAGCCCTTCTACATGTTAATATGGAAACAGAATATGACCTATGTTTAAAGTTGAAAGCATCATTGAAATTGTAGTAGTGACAGTTTAGAAAAAGAAACACAGTATATAACGGCCTTACTTTACTTTATATGATTTACATCTTAGTAAGAGAAGGAAAGTACAGCTAAGGCTCAAGAATATGTCATTGAATGAGCAAGGTATTATAATGGAGCCTAAAAAGCACTGTGGTGTTGTGTGACAGAATGTATAAGGTATGAGGGATAGATCATTTTTTGAGTGAATAGCCAAAAAAAAAAAAAATCAAAACGATGATGAGCAAGTAAATAACGAGGTCTTGACTCCCGAGCTGTATCCAGAAACTGTAACATTTTCAAAGAGAGATACAACTCAACCAAAGGTTGAGAAGGGTCTCCCTGGGAACTCTATTGCTGTTGATAATACATTTTCTGCATTAACAGTGGAACCAGAAGAAGAAGAAGAAAGAAAGAAAGAAAGAAGAACAGTAAGTGTTGATGAAGAGAATATTTCAGATATGAATGGCAACTGTAAGAGAATGTCAGGATTTAAAGAAACAGCTAGGTATAAGACATGAAAAGTTTAACTCACGATGTAAATAGCTGAAGATTGAGCACTTAGAGCTGAGGAAAGAGTTAAGTGGGTTAAAAATAAATATTTTTTCTGCTTGTTTCAGGAAATTACAAAGGCTGAGAAAAGGAAGGAAGTAGAATTTTAGAGGAAGAGAGTTTTTGGTCTTTTGGGACAGATGCTTGTTCTGGTGTTGTGGCTTTGTATATTATATCATAATATAAAATTATTGCATGTTAATATTATAGAACCTGGAGGACATTTGGTAGTAGATATTGAATACAAAGAAAATAAGTGGAGAATTATAAATATTTATGTTTTCATCACACAGGCTGCAAAAAAAATAATAATAAATAAATAAGTTATGGAAAAAACTATAGGTGTAGCCAAATACAAGTTTCTTTGTAATATGAGAGTATTATAATCCTAATTTATTAGGTAATAAGAAGTGAAAAGGCCGAAAAACGGGAATACTGACATTAGATTATACAAGAATATAATTATGATATAAGGCCTATTTTATAAGTGTCCTATGGTGTCCATGTAGTTTTGATCAATGCAATAATTAGTTAGATTTTTTTCTAGTACTCATATTTTTGTGGGGTTAGATTGGAAATCTAATTGTTTTCTATAGTTTAAAGTGTTAGCAACAGATTTTGAAGCTGGTAGAATATATAATACTGTGGTACCTGGTTTATTTAAAATAAGAGAAGACACGTTTCATAAATGTAAGGCCCATTCTTATATGGATAGGGTATGGGAAAATAATATGGCCTTAACGTATGCATACACATCTTGTATGGGAAGAGGTACTTCATAAATACAAGGTCCATTTTATATGAATGAGGTATGGGAAGGTCAAGCAGACCTGAGGTCAACATAAGTATCTTAGATGGAATAGAGGGTGTGGTTAATAAAGAAGCTAGTGTTCGAATATAAATGGAAAATGCAAATAAAAAGAGAATCGGAAGAATATGATGATTATGGCTCAACATAAAGAGGAATTTATAAATTGGAAATAAAGATCTATCAATCCACAATCTCTTTTTTTTCCCCATTTTTTCACATGGGGTCAGGGAGTCATTTCAACAGTGACAAACATCTGCAGCCAAAATTCACACCACCGGGTGGCTAGCCCTGCCACGATTGTTCCTTTATACCACTCACTCACATGCATGTTTGCACCTATGGCAAATTTAGAGTGTCCAGTCCACCTAATGCATGTCTTTGTAATGTGGGAAGAAACAGGAGCGCCCAGACAGAAACCACTCAAGCACAGGGAGGACATGTAGACTCCATACAGAAGGCACCCCAGCTGAGAATCAAACCACAGAACCTTTTGGTGTGAGGCAACAACACTATCTACTGCATGACTGTGCTGCCCAAATTAGGAAATAAAGATATTTGATACAAAACTGAGAGAACAATGCGAAAAAAGAGAGTAGCAATGGATATAGCAGTAACAATATTGAAAATGTAGAAAGACTGAACATATATTACTGGTGAGTTTAGAGATTAAAAATAGTTACATTGAGAGTTGAGTTATTAAAATGGGGCACATTTCTGTAATATATCAGATGTATTATAGAGAAAGAGTCCTATTATAAACTACAGTTTAGAAAGGAAGCAAATGAAGATGGTAATAAAGAATTTGTAAAACTGAAAATGGCAATTGGTCACACAAGAGTTAGGTGCACCATTTATATTGCCAGAGTTGAAAATGGCGTTTAAAGTTTGTTATTTTTCCTATAGTAGCTTACAAGACTGGTAATAGAAATATATGTTTCATGTGTTAAATGAGTGGGTGTCAGAAGTTATGAGGCCAATTATATGATCAAAAGTATGAATCAATTTTAAAACTTTTATGGAAAGGGAAGGGAAAAACAAAACTAGATAACCAAAGACAAATATCTTTATTGAAGTGTAATAATAAGTTATTGGTTTAACTGATACAATGTACAATGCAGATGCCTGGAGAAGTGAAGGGTATAACATGTGGCCTGAGAGTCTGGGAAGAGTTATGGCTGATTAAATATTTTATGAGACATGTACAGCTGAAAAAAATGTGATCTGATATGGAAATGGGATAGTTTTAAAGCTTATCAGTCAATTTTGCATTAACAATTATTAAAGTTATTGAATATGTTAGGATTCAGTGATAAAATCATTATGTGCTAACCATTCCACTCTGGATCTAATCTCAAATACAGCACACAACTCATTTAGTGACCACCTACCAGTCCTATCAGTCTGGTCTTTCCAAACACTTAAATCATGTTCCCAAATTGTTAATGAGCAACCATTGCATTAGCACCAAATTCCCATACTCCAGGACTAAATCACACTTATTGACCGGTCACCTTTATATCTCATTTCTGATCCCTCTGTAGCATTGGGTTACTTCTTAGATGCCCTCTCAGCCATATAGAACAACCTTTTCACTTTTGTATAAAGAAGACATAGGGGACAGACATGTCCATGATTAACAGAAAATAATACAGGGCATAAGTAAAATGTCTTGTGCAGACCATGTCAAGGCCCTATCCCTGTATTCTGTCTCCTACAAGCTGTTGAGGGGAGATCTATGCCTGGCATACAGAGCATTGTCAGACCCCACTCTGATGGACCTCCTACATATCCGCAAAACAACCCCACCATGATGGACCTCCTGCATATCCCCAAAATAAACAGCACTAGAATTCCTCATTCTAAAGACTTAAACCTTGCCTGTGATATACATAGGACCTGCTGGAGAGACAGGTATGTATCCCAGAGACTACCCAGTCTGTAGAACAGGCTCCCCATCCATGTGAAGTATAGTTCCTCCCTAACCCAATTCAAGTGTAATTGGACAGTTGGATGGGGAACAGGAAATTCATCCCTAGCTTGGCAACTATGTCTCTAACAGACACAGGCAGCCTATTAATGGTCCATCTCCCAGGCCCCTGATTGTAAATGTTTCATCGCCCAAGCCTCTGCTTACACGCATCAAAGGTACCAGAACTTGTCAGAGATTTGGGATGCATGGCTAGGCTTAAAAAGGCCTTTGTGGCTGTTAGCCTAGTAAATACCCATGAATCTATGAACGTAAAAACAAATATATACCTTATCTAACCTTAAACAATTCTGACATCAACTTAAATAAATTGCTAATCATAGCCACAGCAACAGTCACAAACTTCAAACAAATGTAATGGCAAAAGTAACCAAGCTGAAAATTTGAAATCTTTCCTCCTATCTTCCCGTATATGAAATCATAATTTCTTTAAACCTAACTAATAATACCTCAAAATTTTCACTAAATGATTATAATGAAAACTAACTTCACCTCCTGGCAGAATTCAAAGAAACTTTCCACTTTAAAGAAATTACTACTAAATAAACCAAAGGCATGCTTATAAAATGTAAACAATCTTTCCCTAAACATTCCAAACATCGCCTCACTTTTCTGGCTAAATCTGCAAACTACATAACTAAACTCCTTAATTATATATATAATTTATATTTTAATTTAGAATTTATCACTTACCATGGGCATACTACCACCCACATTAAAGCATGTTGTCATTTTGCCTCTCCCGAAAGTACCTGCTCAAAAATCTCTAAAGACTGATGTCCTCTCTGTATTCTATGTCTTGTGACTAAAATCTTTGAAAAGCTGCTATACAAACAATTTTGAAAACATATTCATAGCCATGGTCTCCTATCTGACAAGAAACATGGCTTCAGTAACACCTTTAGTACCTCCACTGCCTTACTTGCTACAACAAACTATATCTATTGTAACACGAATAAAGGCTTTATTACTGCTGGCATTTTTGTAGATATGATCAGAGCCTTTGAAAACTAGAGCACAACCTTCTCAGAAACAAACTCACCAAACTAAACTTTCATCAAAATACCATTAAATGGTTCAAACGTTATCTAGAAAAAAGAACATTCCAAGTTCATGCAAATAATCTTGTGTTTTCTGTGAGTACCCTTAACACTGGGGCCTCACGAGGATCAGTACTAGGTCTCATTCTCTTCCCTTTGTTTATCAAAGACCACCAGATGACCTTTACTCCTTAAACATTGAACTCTATGCGTATGACATTATCCTGCTAGAAGCAAACAATTGCATTTACAGCAATTCTTCATCAAACTCTGCCACTGTACCACATCAAACTCTTAATAAACCATATAAAAATGTAATTCTCATTTCTTCCCCACAGAAATACCCTCAGATATCCACATTTACTATCTCTGATTCTAATAATGCAATTTCCCTAGTCACCGAATATAAATACCTGGGAATTACTCTATACTGTTGTCTTACTCTCTCCAATCATACTGATACCATTATGCATAGAATATGCTCACAACCTGTTTTATTTAGTATCCCTTAATATCATGCACATAGAAGTGTGGTTTTACTAAATTCAGTGGTATGACTACTGCAGGCAAGACAGTTCACAGGAGTTTAGCAGCCATTATACACATTTTATTTGTGCTGCAGTATTCACCTTATAAATTGTATGTGTAGTTCAACTTCAAGTTGAAAAAGAAAGGAAAAAATGTATCATGACTCATAAAGATAAACTGTCATAACATTGATTCAAGCCCTGGGCTACTTGTGCTGTAATAAAGAGCATATTTCATTAATATATTAAACCATTAAGAAAGTTAAATGACAGATATACTTTCTGCATTCAGTAATGTCTAAAATGCTCAGCAAGGTGCATACCCTCCAGTCTTATTCATTTGACTGTTGGCTAAGTCTTTGTGTATTTAAAAAGAAGTTTTGAGTTTTTGCCATGAGAAGTGAATTGTCATTCAGTGAGGGCCTTCACTGATGGGCCCTGATACACAGTGCCAACTGCTGTGCAATGGATGAAGCCAAAGAAAAAAAAAATCACAAATTGGTGTGCTAATTTCTCAGCTTAGTGATCTTGTACAAGTAAAATGTTGACAGTAAGGATCCCTAATTTGACAGGAACATCACCTTATGTAGATATGAACCTTGAACCTATGGCATTACTATAAAGCATTGTCATGATTAATATTTTTTGCCACCTGAACAATTACATAGCAATTTACAGAAGATCAAACACGTATTCACCATTGTAATTTGGACATTTACATTTAGATAGCAATATACCCATGTTTTCACACAGTTGTCATTTGTCCTTTCACAGTAAAATTCTGTGGGAATGTGATCCTTGCAGAAGTGATGATAGTAAGATATAGAAAGTTACAAATATCTGCAGGAGAAGAATGTCTGAATGACTCTGAGTTTGTTCTGTATTTTTACACTGTGCACATACAGTATGAGTTACAGACACTTTGTCATCACAAGCACATCATTTCTTACAGAGTGTGTATCAAGATTCTATCCTAGGTCAGTAAATGCAAAATAAACCTTCTCTGTAAGGCTCTTCTTTTTTTCTCTGACACACCTTCTCATTAGCATGAGTGCTAAACAAGTAATTGAACATGTAGAACTGCTAATGAGTCACACTTCCAAGGCAATACCTTTCCAAATGTCTTAATTCTTACTCTTATACTCCTCAGGTGTGTGTAGGTGACATGGAGGTACTGATACTATAGTTACTTGACCAGCATGTCAAGCAACTGGCGTCATTCAGAAATTATAATGAACTGACACCTAATTAACATATTCAATGTGCCCAGAGGGGTTCATCTACACAATGTAAGCAAACTCTAGGACAATGAAACTTCCATACTGCTAGGGAGGACTGCTTGGTTTTCCAAGTGCTGCCAAACAAAACTGTTGCTGGCTGTGCAACTATTGGATTTGTGATACGTTTTGGAGACCTATCTGAAATCATTCAAGGTACATCAGTGTTGTTTATACAACACACATGTGGCACAATGGCAAAATGGACAGCACTGTTACCTCACTGTAATAGGTGCCTCAGTTTGAATCTTGCTTGAGTTACCTTCTGTGTCGAATCTGCATGTCCTTCCTGTGTTTGTGTGGGTGTCCTCTGGGTGTTCCAGTTTCCTTCCACATTCCAAAGATATGTAGTAGGTGGATTGGACATGCTTATTGGCCATATGTGTGAATGTGTTGAGTGGAAGAACTACTGTGGCAGGGCTAGTCACTGGGCAGTGTAAACCTTGGTTCTAGATGACTATCACTGTTGAGCTGACACCTCCACCCCATGTGAAAAAATGGGAAAAAGGGGTTGTGGATGGATGCCAATGTTGTTTATAAGTACTGCTTACAGGTTGATATTTTGAATGCTTTTAATTGCAATGACTGCTGTCTAACTTTGTAAAGTTGTGTTTTAGTAATGAACATAATAAGACTTGCTACTGCAGTTGTCCTGTTCTAATTCTGGAGTTTCTGGCAACATGCTGAGGATGTGCAGATATGTCTGACATGTAAAAGCTTATAGTAAAAAACAGAATGTGAGCCAACCACCATATTATACAATTAAAGAAAGAACAATAAAATAAAACTTTTATTAAAACAAAAGGTTAGTGCTTTCGCAGGGTTACTGCTTCATCAGACCATACAAAACAGGAAGAAACATTTAATGTAATACAGTTGCTAACCAATCATCAATCTACATTAATCAAAACAATCAAGAACAGCCAATAAAAATCACTGTTTTTTACTATCACATCTTTGATTTGTGGGTCATCTTTGGCAGTTGGCTTGCTTTGTTTATAGTCTATGTAGTAGCTTATTTTGGTTATTGTTACCTTAAGGAACTGTTCTCTGTTTATGCTGTTCTATCCACCCAGTAGCTGTATATTTGACTAGCTGTCTATGTCCATGACATCAGTGTTTGTTCAGTTCAGTATTCATAGATTTTATCCATTGGGGAACATTAGAATTTTACATATCTTGCACTGATATAGTTCAGAAATGCTTTTTGATGTTTTAGTTGGTGATGCCTTCATACTGAGTAGTTTCTTGCCAGTATTAGAATGGTCCATAACCCACCACCCCTTGTTGTGTTACTTGTGTCTGATAAATGTCTTCTTTCCATCACAATACAGATATGACACTAAAATCAAAAAAGAATTGGTCAATCCCACAAAAAAAAAAAAAAAATCCATTTTCAAATACTGAGAATGAGGTCATAGTCCAAGCTTTTCGTTTCCATTGGGTACAGCTCCTAGATCCTTATTTAACTGACAAACCCTTCCATCACTGCACCTGGCAGCAGGTGGTCAATGATGTGAATGCTGTGGGTTGCCAAGGCTCTGACTACAAGAGAGTCAGGCACTGGTCCACTGATATTATCAAGAAGGCTAATGACAGAGCCAAGGCTATGGCATGAAAGAAAAAGCTACTGGTGGGGGGGGGGCCTCCAACCAAATATCCATTCACTGAAATGGAGGAGTTACAGTTGACTACAAAGGATGCAGGCAGCTCAGATGAGTCCCACAGTGCTGTTATGGATGAGGGGCAGAGGTGGAGGCAACCAGTGGATTACAACTAGTGATGTTGCAATTATGCTCTATATATATATATATATATATATATATATATATATATATATATATATATATATATAATAGTTAAAATGTAAGATTTCTTTTAAGTTGTCTCAAGTTTTTTTTTTCTCTTTAGTTATTTATACATTACTCTAAAGGTTATTTACATTTCCATATGTTATTGCTTTACTCAGGAGTAGGTAGTATATTGTAATCATCATTGTATTTCTTCCATTTTGCCTGTTTTCTTGTTGTATTCACAGGTCAGGCTGGCACCAGCACTGCTGAGCTACAACTGCCTGATAGTGGAAAACCGATAACCTCTGACAAGGATGGCAGTGATGAACAGGCACAGTCTGGGGTTTCATAAGGTATGTCCGACATGGTGGGTGTGACTCCTACATCCCCTTCCCACAGTCCTGACACAATTATTATGCCTATGCATACCCATGACACAGAGCCATCTGAGAGTGGACAGGTTGATGGGGACACAGTTGATTGGAGTAGTGTGGTTGCCCTAGTTGCAGAGCTGGTGGTATCTTCCCCTACTATTGGCAAGGGTAAAGTACCATACAGAGGTGTCAGTAGAGGTGCTCAGGAATGCATGCTTATTGCCATCCCTCTGATGTTGCTGTATCAGTATTTTCCACCCAATGTATGCACAGGGCTGTCATGGAGGCACAGGCAAGCTCCACATGCCTCAGAAGTGATAGAGTACTGAATGCCATGCATTGTCATGCATGATACTGCATAAACCATCTGTGTGACTCCTTGGACCAAATGAATAACACATTGGACAGTGCAGTGTCTGTTATGGAATATCTTCTGGGGTAGGGTCACCATCCACAAGGCCGAACAGCTGGTACATCATCAGTTGTTATATGATGTAGCTGTGGCCATGGAATATCCAATTTCTGGAGCAGTACTACTTCCAGTTCTCTGTCAGTGATGATATGTCCACACCCTGATGTAGTCAGCCACATACTGTAGCTGTGATTGTAGTCATTATGACAGCTCATACAGCAGAGATCATTGCCATTCAAGTAGCACCCTGACTTCTAACAGGGTCATGGAACTAGGAGTGCAACTCATGGCAAAGGTAGTTCACATGGTCAGCGATGTCAGTGATGAACTGTATCCACTACCTTATAAGGCTCACACCTATCCAGGATGCCAGGGCATACTGCTAGCACAAAATACCCTGGCTGTGTTCCTGCAGACCCACACACACAATACACCTCATGAAGAGCCGGATCATGGTCAAATGGGGGCCTAAGCAGGGTAATGGATCAGGGCCTCTCCGGCAGCAGCCCCCACCACCACAGCCATTCCCGTGACCCATTACTTGTCTATCTCTCCCAGTTACCATAAACACTGCTCAGTCCTGTCAGTGGACACACTATTTTCTTCTTTACTTCAACAATGACTACAGACATTTGGATTTAATTTAAAACTTTTATTTCAAATTTTATAGCACAAACACTGATAGACCTTTGGTAAAAAAAGTACAGTCTCACAATGAAAACAGACTTAGGATTAACAATAAACTTCTCTCCCATTGAAACAACATTGAAACCCACATTCAAAGAAAATAGATCTGGCCAGTGGTGGATAAAGTTTACTTTTGGGCTGTTTTCAAACCATAGGCCCCTTGCACACATTTTAGAACCATGTAGAGATGTATGTGTTCTTTGATTCACCTTTCTGATTTATTAAATTATATTCCTTGTATAATACAGCACCATTTGTTTTAAATTTGTAGTTTTGAACATTTTTCCTGTAAGAAATGAAACAAAATGTATGAACCAATAATGACAAAACTGCCCATTTCAGAACATTTCCACCATAAAGGGCCACTCAATATCAGTCAACATGCATAATCCCTGCAGAAGTAAAATTCATCTGAATAAATCTACATTAAAGAGATCTGTAATTAATGAAGAGATTGCTACTAGCAAACAACTTTATATGTCAGTGTTTCATCTACAAATTCAGTGCCTTATTCCCTTGAATAATAAATTGCCTAAGTTATCTTAAAAAACATTGTAAGCTGGTAATATTGTAATAGGGACTGGATGGCAAACCAGCAATAAGTTCATAGATACTAGGCACCTCATCCAAAGTAGGACACACTCAGGACTGCAATACCCCTACCCTGCTGAAAGTACAACACAGTATTAGTAACCCATCTATATGGTATGGGAATAGAATCCACAGTCTTCTGCATCAAAGGCAACTATACTACCTTTTGTGCTAATAACACTGTTTGAAGATTTGATAGCACAAACAGTGACAACCATTTGCTAAATAAAACAGTAGTACATTGTAAACAGACAGCATGAGCAGCAGTAAATTTCACTTTTCTTGAAGTTCACAATTCCTTGAAAATGCACTGAAACTCATAGAGCTGAGTGGTCTGGTAGTTGGTGTAGTAGATTCAGGCTCTTGTCTCCTGTAACCAAGGTACAGGGTTTGAAAGGACATTCTTAAAGAAGACATGTATATAATTTTTAATTTTAATTAAAAAGTAAATGTGGCAGCCCCTCTGGCCAGTGGGCCTCACCCGGCCAGAAGGCCATAGGCCACTGTCTAGACTGCCAGTGCTGGATCCAGCTCTGACCTCATATTAACCATTACACCTCATCCACAATCATAATATATTTCAAAACTGTGTTCTTCACATCTGGAGATAATGGTCCTGACAGAGCATACTTTCCCTGACTTTATCTCTAACACACACTCACACACACACACACACACACACACACACACACACACACGCACACACACACACACACACACACACACACACACACACACACACACACACACACACACACACACACACACACACATGCACACACATGCACACACGCACACACGCACACACACACACACGCACACACACACACACACACACACACACACGCACGCACACACACAAATACACTTCTTTTGTACTCTGATGTCTGATGTACAAAGTAGCCAGCTAATGACTACCTACTCAATGCCTGTTTTTATCATTATACGTAATAATTTTCAGTTTGTTTTAGTCTGCTTAACTTGAATAGTATTATTAGTTGTAGTGGTCATAACTGTGCTAGTAATAGTACTAGTAGTAAAGCAGTATTACGTATGTAGTACAGCTTGCTCAACCCTTTGTGCAGATGATGCTGTGATTGCCCTGACCCATGCTGGTAGGTTTGACTTGGACTGATAATGTCTGATTCACATTAGTGAGCAGGCCAAACATGTTTTTGGCAGCTTGTCATATATGTCTTTACTGTTTCTCTTTTCATTTGTAGTCATGAGAGTCTATGGACATACTTGATCATTTAGCTGGGCAGATGATGGTGATATTGCCCTACCCCATGTGGGTTTGTTTGACATGGGGCTGATTATGCTTGATTATGTTGGATTCACAAGTTGGAAACATAATGTATATGCAAGTAAAATATTTTTGTTACATTTAAAAGCTTCATAGTTGGTTTGGTCTGTATTTGTTGCATGCATGATGCATCAATCATATATAATACTTATATTGTTCCTGAATAGTTGGTTATAGTTTGATTTTATTGAAGTACAGTACATAAATATAGTAAGCATTATCTGTTCATTGCAGGTTCATCATTCACCATTGTTACTGCTGCTGACAATTATATAAGCTGGTGTTGCCAATGTCTGATGCTCACAGTAGCCAGCCATTGCATGGGTGTGTTTATATTCATCAACGTTACTACCTATATGTGCCTAACTATTTTTTTAAATTAAGTGGGGATTTTGTGTGTGTGTGTGTGTGTGTGTGTGTGTGTGTGTGTGTGTGTGTGTGTGTGTGTGTGTGTGTGTGTGTGTGTGTGTGTGTGTGTGTGCTGTTTGCTGTCTCTTATCCAGTGCCATGGCATATTGTACATGCCTCTGTCTGCCATGATCATGCCCCACTGCAGATTCCTAATCTAACCCCTCATCTGCGTCTGCTGGCCCGGCCTAGGAAAGTGGAAACTGCAGTCCTTGTCCAGGGGCATCCTGCTGGAACTGCTTTCTGAGTATGATGCTATATAAGACAGCACAGAGAGTCAGTATTTTGGCAGAGGTGGGAGGGTCATATTGCATGCCACCTCCAGATGTATGTAGACATCATAAATGTGACTTGACCAGGCCAAATACATACTGTATGATATATGTGGTCTGTGCATGTGCAGTGTGATGACCTTGGTCAGTGGGATTGTGTGGGTGTCTCATGGGAGTCACAAGCCAAGATTCTATTGCATGTCCTGCATCCCCATTAGATGTCTTTGTGGGAAGTCATTCCTTGAAAACCTTAGGTACAGGTCACAGGTATGCCATATGTGGGTGTCATGGAAACTGCCAGGGTGACCTGCACACGCATTATAAATAATACCTTTTGCATTACAGAACACCTGACATTTGATAGAGTGATAACCTTTTCTACCTATGTGCCTCCTTCCCAATTCACCTGGTGGGGCTTTTATTTCTATGTGGCTGCAATATATGGCCTCCCAGTACCTCAGGAATATGTGGTATTGCATATAAATTCTGCATGAAGGCAGCCCTCTGAGGTATGTGTGAACCAGATATACTCCCCCACATGTTGCAGCATTGCACTGATGAACTAGTAGAGCATTCTTGAGGCAGAGGCCCGTGAAACCCCCACTGTGTCCCCTGTGGGTTTAGAAAAGTCCCTGTAGCTAGTATACATACTACTACACATTACTTATTCTCCACTTCCTTGGGTTGTCCATGATTCCCAATGGGCCTCAGATGAGAGTGGCAGAAGTCCACTCTTTGTTCTATTATATCCCTGTCTGCCCTGAAGTGATCTGTTATTTCTATTTTATGTGGTCCATAGTAGGCCAGCCATGTTCTGAACACACTACATTTTCTAGGCCAAGGTCTGGCAGCAGCTGCAACACTTTGTATGAGACCTCATCACACAATACCTGAAACTGTACACGAACTCCCAGTATTGTTATAAATTTAGTTGAATAACATTTTCTGGAATTCATATTGCCCTTGTTACAAGATTCTACTGAGCATTCAGTGTGACATTTACAACACTATGGCCAAAACCTTGGACTCCATTTTACAAAACAACAGAGATGTCAGCAATCACCAGAAATTCTGCTTTATTTGCAAGACCCATTAAAAAGAAAATTACAAATAAACACCTTAACAGCGAATCTGACAAAATTAACCAAACACTCAAATCAAGCTACATAATCCCATGAACTGAGATCTCCAACAACACCAGTAGATATCAATTCTCTCTTGCTTCCCTAGTCTACAGCCTGCGATTCAACTTCCCCTAACATCTTTCTTACACCTCTGTCTGCTCATTGCATAAGAAATATTATGAACAAAATAATAGGAAGTTGTTAAACCCTTAGTAGAAACATATTTTGGGTTGTTACCTTATAAATATTTGATACACAAATTGACTAATGTTTTCAGCAGTAGACAGTTTGCTTATGATACCTTTTAAGTATGTACATACACATTTTAATCTACAGCAAACTCTTTGCTTATTATCTTCTTTCTTTGTAAATGTATAGACATTTGGTACCATTGATGCCTACCTATATGCCTTCAAATGTTTGTTTCACTGATGTATACCTCAAACATCTCTAAATTTGCACTCTACCCTTCCTGGTCTGAATCTGAAATAAGTCCACATGGATCAGTGCTCTACTACAGTTAACAAAAATAAATACAGAGATACATAACATACATACTTACATGAACTATTGATTGCAAAAAACAATCCACTTGAGCACTCATTAAAGGGAAAACAACAAAGTGACTCTAATAAAAAGGGAATGAGACCTCTAAGAAGGCTTAGACATCATCTCTCTTTTTCACAAGAGTTTGCAGGACATACTAGATTGGTATAACCTGAACAGTGCAATGCTTCCTTAGAGAACAATTGATTATAGCTGCAATTAAATAATGATTGTTTATCCTTGACAGTCACCATGAGCAAAATAAAATACTTTCAATAAAAATTATGAAACCTGTTATCTTATTTAGAAGAATACCTGGTTGTGTAGCTGGATATTAGAAACAGTAATGACACATTGGAAAAAAAGAACACTGATATTAATGTCAGAATGTATAAATACAGCTGTAATAATGGACACCTTCTGCAAAAGCTATGTTTTATTTTGAAAATTACGAACACTGAAAACTAATAAAAAAGTACAAAAGTAATCCGTAAACCGGTAACACTGTTTATTTCAAATTTTAAATTTTATAGTAACACACTATACTGTAATATAATGTTACTATAAAATTTGAAATAAACGGTGTTACCGGTTTATGGAATACTTTTGTACTTTTTTATATGTTTTATTTTGAGTGTGTTGTTTCTCCACTGTTTTTGTGCGTTTTAGATATGTTAGTTGAGCAAAGGGCTTTTTAGTGTTTAGTTTGTCAAAAAACTCAAAAATCCTGCCAATTAACAATTAATAAACTTTCCACCAGATAAAATAATACACTAGGCACTGTATTTGTGGCCCCATAATACAAATATTTGGCTGCAATCATTTCATTCATTAGGGCATTTGATCATGATAATTACTAACACTAGGTAAGACTGCAATCCAAATTGTAGCTTGCTACAGATCCCCCACCATACACCAAGATTCTCACTACACCTTTCTAAACATACTGGAAAATATTAAGATAGAACCAAACACCCTAATACTGGGTGATTTTAACTACCCTGCCATTAACTGGGAAAACTACTCATGTCCCAACACCTTTGTGCAACGGTTCTTGGAATTCATAAATTCCAACGCCCTGGATCAGCTAATCCATAGTCCTACCAGGGGCTCCAATATCCTAGACCTGGTCATTACCAACATGGGAAATCAATGCTTCATACCTATGGTCACCCCCTCGTTAGTCAGGTCTGACCATAAGCTAATCACCCTTAACATCCACATCCCACCCCCACCCCCCAGTAAAGAAACCACCATAAAAAACTTCTCCAAAGCCAACTTCATGCTACTCAAGTCAGAAGTGACAAACTTCATGACACCCATGTGCACCTGCACTTTTAAAGTTTGTCCTGTTTGTTGCATTTACTTGTTGAGGCTACACACTCAAGTGCGCTAGCCTGTGTTACATATTTATTGCAATTTCCTGCTGTTTGTTGCAAAAAAGAAAAAAAAAAAAGTTATCCTTGTTTCCCATCTTTCCTGACCTAGAGTAGTCCAAATACAGGCTTTGCTGTATTCTGGACTTTTGGAAAGTTCCTGTGTTGCCATTTCCTTTCTTGGATAGAGGGAGGCTTCTTTGTTCACCAGTGGCAGTGGGGAGCTTGGAGCAGGCTGTCTGTCCCTGGAGGAGTGTTCCCAGCACAGGAATCTGGTGGTCTGTTGGCTGTTTTGGGCCAATTTCTAGCTCTTTCAAGTCCGCCTGTATAAAACTCGCTGTAGCGCGGCTTTGCGTGATTTTGTGCATAGCGCTTCATCGAGCAGCGCCGCTTATTTGGCTTTGAGCCTTGGAACTGATCTAGTTCTCATAATAAACACCCTATTCCTATGCTAAAGCCTAGCACTTGCTCACTAAAGCAATTATATAAGTCAGCACTAAAAAAATTAAAAGCACTACACCCTCACAAACTCCCCTTGAGTAACTTGTTACCCATTGGCCCTTTTTTTCAATTATAAAGGAATTCCCAATACTATTCTAGCATGTCTAAAGGTCAGTTGTCAATCTCCTCTCCGGTCCAGCTGGTGAACCTGGGAATCTTGAGGCAATGTTACAACTGCCTAATGTACACAGACAACCCTCTCCTCCTCCCAACAAATTCCAACACATGTGAGAGATGCAACCATATAGCCAAACTGGAGGCTAAGCTCTCTCAACTCAGTACTGGCGTAACCAGTCAGGAAGAGAAGGAAACCACACTCACTACAATTCCAGTCTCACATAGACCTACCACGACAGCAAACCAAACACATAAACACACAAAAACATACTTGGAGGCTCTAAATAAAAATCTGCCTAAGCAGCAGAGACCTCCAAAGCAGACACCCAAGCAACCGCTACCCCAAAACAAAACACATGCAACACATAGCTCACAAAGCCAGTGTGCCGAACAGTCACAGCCCTTAAGGCTAAACAACACACCTGATACACTTGTAATAGGTGACTCTATCATCAGGCACACTGACGCCCCGCTCACCAGGCTGAACAAGGAGAAGGTCACGGTGAGCTGCCTATCGGGTGCTAGGATCCGCCACATAACACAAGCACTCAGGTCACTCCAAGGCAAGTACAAATATGACTCAGTCATTGTCCATGCTGGTGTGAATGACCTGAGACGTACCTCCCTGGACTACATGAAAAGAGACATAGCGGAGCTCTCTGGGCATGTAGCCCAGGCCGGTATGACCCTGACCTTGAGTAGCATCTTACCCTCACCAAGAATGATGCCACAGTATGAAGACAAGATTATCAATTTCAACAATTGGCTTAAGTATTGGTGTCATTCAAAGGGGATCCAATGCCTGTCAGCCTGGGATGACATGCTTGACAAGCCACGATGCTTCGCTAGGGACGGCTTGCACCTGTCACCCCTGAGCTTTTGGATATTGGCAAAGGCTCTTGCTACCCCCATAGTGCCTTTTTTAGGCAAGGCTCAAAAGACAAACCCACCTCCATAGGTATCACAAGGGATAAGAAACTAAGAGTAATGCTACTCAATGCCAGAAGTCTAAACCTCAAGACGCACGCACTCGAAACTCTCCTTAGCATGGAGAACATCGATATCTGTGCAGTAACAGAAACCTGGTTCAAGGCTCTCGAGAGCACCCCAGCACTACCAGGTTATACCTCATACCATGCTTTTCGGCCCCAAAACCTGGACCAAACCACAAAAGGAGGGGGAGTATCAATATTCATCAAAGATGCCTACACCTCCAGGTTGGTGGCACAGCACGAAGCATCAGAGACTATCCATGTGCAATTAATAGTGGGTAAAACTGCCTTCCAGTTTATAGCCTGCTACAGACCACCCTCCCAAACCCAGGAACCCCACTCGGCCTTCCTGAGAACACTGGAAAATATGAAGGTCTCTCCAAACACCATTATATTGGGTGACTTCAACTACCCAACCATAGACTGGGAGCATTACTCTAGCTCCAACACCCTAGCCCAAAGGTTCCTAGAATTTATAAACTCAAATGCTATGGAACAACTTGTTACCACTCCCACAAGAGGGGAAAACATACTGGACTTGATCATCACCAACATGGGGACTCTATGCTCCAGACCAGAAGTGTATCCCTCACTGGTAAGATCAGACCATAAACTAATCTCACTGGATATTCACATCCCGACCCCACCCCATGCCCAGAAAACCACAGTGAAAAACTTCTCTAAAGCAAATTTCACACTCCTCAAAACCGAGGTGGAATCCTTCAAAGCCCCCGGGCCTCTGGATAATACGGCCCAGACCACAAAATCCTTTATAAACGCATTCTATGAACACCTTCAGGAATGCATGGATCATGCAATCCCAAATAAAACCAAGACCCCAGCCATAAACAAACTATACAATAGAAGGAGGAAGCTACTACATGACAGAGCAAAATCCCAAAAAGGGAAGGCATCTCTGATCAGTATTAGCAAAAAACTACGGGGCACTCATAAAATCGTCTAAGGCCAGCTTCAAGAGAAAAATTGCACAGGACACTAAGGATAATCACAAGGCTTTCTTTAGTTATGTTAGGAACCTGGGTGGGAATTCCCAGATATGCTCAGAATTAGTCCAAAATGACAAAAAATACACCGAACCCACAGACATTGCCAACATCCTAGCTGACAGGTTCAGCGCAAACTTCTCCCCCCCCCTCCCCACCAAAAGGGCTAATATCTATCCCAGCAGAGTGCTGCCCCCCTGACATCTCAGATGCCCTCTCCAAAGCAAGAAACACAGCATCAATGGGACCAGACGGTGTCCCGGGCTGCGTCCTACATGAACTCCAAGAAGAGCTAAACCCAAACCTAAAACTACTGTTCAATCTCAGCCTTACTAAAGGATATGTACCCAATGAGTGGCGTACAGCAACAGTGGTCCCTCTCCACAAAAGTGGTGCCTCAACAGATCCTGGAAACTATCGCCCCATAAGTCTCACTAGCTTGGTCTGCAAAGCTATGGAAAGGATCATCATGGACCTTATAAATAAAGATATTGGGGACCTACAGACACTGGATCCTACACAGTTCGGCTTTGTTAAGGGCAGATCCTGCCTCTTAAACCTGGTCAATTTCTTTGAAACAGTCACCAAGGCCATTGACAAGGGGAAGGTGGTCCACACAGCCTACCTGGACCTCACAAAAGCCTTCGATACAATACCCCACTCGGGCATTATAGATAAGCTCACCAACTTAAATATAAACCCCTATGTCACTAGATGGGTTGCAAACTGGCTCAAGGACAGAACCCACATGGTTAGAATAGCTGGAGCCATGTCAGACTCCAAACCAGTTACAAGTGGCATCCCACAAGGCTCAGTCTTGGGACCTCTCTTGTTCGGAATATATATTTCTCGGAGGTACAGGCCAACATGGAAGGACTGTGGCTGACCAAGTTCGCAGATGACTGCAAACTGGGCACCATAACAGACTCTCCAGCTGACACAAGCATCCTCCAAAAGGGCCTCATAGAAACAGACAACTGGTGCCAGAGCCATGGCCTCAAGCTAAACGCCAAAAAGTGTATAGTCATCCCCTTTGGCAAAAACAAAGTGCCCACAAATTACCACATAGATGGTAATCCATTAAGTACAGAAGAAGTCAT
This sequence comes from Protopterus annectens, assembly GCF_019279795.1. Classification (NCBI taxonomy): domain Eukaryota; kingdom Metazoa; phylum Chordata; order Ceratodontiformes; family Protopteridae; genus Protopterus; species Protopterus annectens. The sequence goes on along the minus strand of NC_056727.1, from coordinate 970,337,848 downwards.
TAGGGACCTGGGGACCCAAGTTGATAGCAATCTCTCATTTGACAACCACATGGCCAAAGTGGTTAGAAAAACATTTTATATAGCCCACCTAATCATGAAGGGATTCACATCTAGATCAGGGGAGGTCATCGTGCCTCTTTACTCATCCCTCATCAGGTCCATAATTGAGTACAATGCCCCTTTTGGGATGTACCTTACCAGACACCTGCAGCAACTGGAAAGACCCCAAAAGTACCTCACCAAGAGGATCAAGGGGCTCAAACAGATGCCGTATGCTGCCCGGTTAAAGAAACTCCAGCTCTACTCAGTGGCATACCGCCTGCTCAGAGGCGATCTGTGCCTGACTTATAAAGCCATGTCCAACCCGGAATTAATGGACATGCTGCACCTCAGAAAATCCAAATCCCATCGAGCTACGCTCGAGGGACTTAAACCTCAGCACTGAAATAAATAGGACATGCTGGAGGGACAGATTCATAACCCAGAGGCTCCCTTCACTCTGGAATAAAATCCCAGTCCAGGTTAGGCAGAGTCCCTCATTGACTCTCTTCAAGAGGAATCTTGATGAGTGGATGGGAGATCGTAGGTTTACCCTGGGTATCACTTCTGTGTCACTGTTAGACAGAAGCGCAGTATACTAACCTCGAAAAAGGGCATAGCAAAATTAATTTAAAATGGGTGGCGAAAGCCATACACACTCTGGCTAGGCTTATAAATGCCCTAGGGCAGATAGCCTAGTATGAACCTATGAACCTATGAACCATGCAGACGGGAACTGAAAGTTCAACTGCTGAATCCTACACTAAGGCACTGTACGAGCACATCCACTCATGCATGAATCGTGCCATCCCAAATAGAACCAAAATGCTCTCATCCAAAAAAAGGAAGCCAATCTGGTGGTCCCCTGCCATAAACAAACTTTACAACAAAAGGAAGAAACTTTTGCAGAAAAAAGGAAAATCCCAGGATGCAAAAAACTCCCTTACTAGCCTCAGTAAGAAACTGAGATGCCTCATAAAATCCTCCAAAGCTAGTTACGAAAATAAAATTGCCAAAGATTCCAAAGACAACCACAAAGCATTCTATAACTATGTCAAGAATCTAAATGGCAATGCTCAGATCTGCTCTGAGCTAAAACAGAATGGCATTAAATATACTGATCTGAAGGATATTGCCAATATCCTGGCAGATCAATTCAGTGCCAACTTCACCCCCCTCTCACCCCATAAATGGCCCATCTCAATACCGGAAGATTGCCAAATTCCAGTAATAACGGCCACACAGGTACAAAACGCACTCTCTAAAGCCAAGAATACAGCATCCATGGGACCAGATGACATCCTGGGCTGTGTACTACATGAACTACAATATGAACTGGCACCTCACCTAAGTGTCATGTTTAATCATAGCCTCACCTCAGGTTTCGTGCCCGCTGAGTGGCGCAGAGCTACAGTTATCCCAATCCACAAGGGGATCCACCTTGGATCCCGGAAACTACCGTCCCATCAGTCTGACAAGCCTTATCTGCAAGGCCATGGAGCGTATTATCATGGAACTTATAAACAAAGACATTGGCAACCTTCAAACACTGGACCCCACCCAGTTTGGGTTTGTGAAGGGCTGATCTTGTCTCCTGAACCTGATTGACTTCTTTGAATCAGTCTCCAGAGCCATGGACAAGGGTAAGGTGGTCCACACAGCCTATCTAGACCTTGCCAAGGCCTTTGACACCATCCCCCACTCTGGAATCATAGATAAACTTACTAAGTTGGGCATTAATCCCTATGTCACCCAATGGGTTGCTAAATGGCTTACTGATAGAACCCACACTGTAAAAGTAGCTGACTCCAAATCCAGCTCCAGACAAGTGACAAGTGGAGTACCTCAGGGTTCAGTCCTGGGGCATCTACTTCTCTGAAGTACAGGTCAACACTAAGGGACTCTGGCTAACAAAGTTTGCAGATGACTGCAAACTGGGAGCCATTATTGAATCCCCAAATGATGTGGATACTCTACAAAAGGGCCTTACAGAAACAGATGCTTGGTGCCAGAGCCATGGGCTCAAGCTCAATGCCAAGAAATGTATTGTTATCCCCTTTGGGAAAAAACATGTATCCATGAATTACCATATAGGTGGCAGTACACTAAACACAGAAAGTGTGATAAGAGACTTAGGGACACAGGTGGACAGTGGTCTCACCTTCGATAACCACATCGCCACAACAGTCAGGAAATCCTTCTATGTGGCACACCTCATCACAAAGGGCTTTTCATCCAGAAAAAAGGAGGTCATTGTCCCACTGTACTCATCCCTCATTAAACCCATTATAGAATACAACGCCCCATTTGGTATGTACCTCTCAAGACATCTGCAACAACTGGAAAGGCCTCAGAAATACCTCACTAAAAGAATCACAGGCCTAAAGCAGATGCCCTACGCTGACCGCCTTAAAAAAACTCCAGCTATACTCTGTCGCATATCGTCTACTTAGAGGCGATCTCTGCTTAACATACAAGGCCATGTCAAAATCAGAGCTGTTGGACATGCTACACTTAAAGAAATCCCAATCCCTCAGAGCTACATGCTCCAGGGATCTAAACCTTGTCATCACAATAAACAAAACATGCTGGAGGGATAGGTTCCTGACCCAGAGACTCCCCAGACTCTGGAATAGATTGCCCATACATGTCAAGCAGAATGCCTCTTTGGACCTCTTCAAGAGGAACCTTGACGATTGGATGGGAGAAAGGAAATTCACCCCAGGGATCACGTCAGACAGGGGTCCAGGAAAGTAAATAATGTGGGAAGAAATAGCCAGGCAATTGTTATGGCTAGGCTTGTATAGGCCCTAGGGCTGATAGCCTAGTACCAACCTATGAACCTATGAACTCAAGATATGCCTGCAGTTAAGAAATCACATAAGACGTTTTATAAGACTACCTATGGCATGATTAAAATTGATGTAAAGGACTGTGATAGAGTGCTGGAAAGAGAGGAACACTCATAGCTCATTCCTGATTTTACTATACAGCAGACTTCATTCAGTAAGAAATATGTTTGTGCCAGTGGTTTGTTTGTTAAAGAATATAAAGAAACAGCCATGCTGGTAGAACTGCAAAGCTGAAAAATATCATAATAAAATAGCAGCATTTTTGGAAGCAAGACTGTCTATAGCTGAATATTAGAAATAAGACTAGCATATGGGATAATTGTAAAACAGTTAGGAGAGTGATAAGGTTAAGTATTTCACACCATGACCCAAAACTGGTAGTAACATATAAACTAACCCCAAGACTTTTTATACATACATTTCTACAAATAGCCATCACTGGAATGATGATATGGTATAAAGAAACAAGACAATCATATGTGGTACAGCATTGCCTACTGTCTCGGTAAAAAGTGCTCATCATTTTTTCCATTCATTAAATCACCTCTGGTAGCCACACCCTGGAAATTAGATGGTCCTTGGTTCTTACTGAAGCAAATAATTATTTCGGGGGCAAATCACTCCGTACGCATAGACTCATTTTCTGATGTTTATATAAAAGAGCTATTAAGAAGTACTGCCAATATTAAAGTACTTCTTGTAAGAAACAGAAGTTCAACATTTTATACCACCAACATACAAGTGTGAGAAAAAAGTATTATCAAACTGTTGACCATTTGGTTTGATAACAATCTGCTGATTGGCTGTTAAAATACGTTCCTACAAGTCACTTAGTTACCACTGAGCAATACCAGTGTGGCTTCACCAGATCAAGCTACTACCTCTCTATCATTTGCTACATTTAAGCTGATGTTACTGAGGTCTTAAATTTTGGAGTTCATGTGAACCTTATTTTTCTGAGTTGTTTGAAGGCTTTGAATAACATACCTCATCAGGGAATACTTGAAACTTGAAAACTCCATCATACATCATTCTGGATCTCACATTGGATGGTACAAAGTCAGATATGCATTATCTGAACAGAAGATGAATACTTGCAGAATACTACAGGCATCTATATCTGGCCTCATTTATTTTAATATATTCATAAGATGTGTAAGTGGTGGCAGCTTGGTATGGTGTGACAGGTACGCATACGACTGCAAACTAAAGAATGAAGTAACATATTTTAGGGACCTTTTAAATCTGCAGACCTACCATGATCAGTTTGTTGTGGTGTGAATTTCAACACTAAAGCAGCTCTGTTATACTCTTTGGAGAAGAGATTTAGGAAGTGCTACTTAAAATGTTTTCTAATATTCCTACTTCACAACAGCATATGGTTCTGGTTTTACTATTTACAATGCTATTGCATCCAATAATTGAGTATAATCATTGGCTGGGATTCAGGAATGTCTTTTCATTGTGCTAAGCTCATGTGATCAATGAGCAATGATGACCCAGCAGCTTGTGATACAGGAAATAGCAGTACACATTGCAGCGTGCTACAAAGTAAGGGTTAACTGTCAAATATGCTAATATGTGTGTATAAATAGCTGAGGCACATTTTAATGAAACAAAAAGGCATGGAAGAATGATTCAGAACCAGATAAAATGAGCACAGGCCAGGAGAGTGATTCAAAACCAGATAAAATGAGCACAGGCCAGTCAAGCTCACTTTAGCTCTAAATTCCAACGCATGTTGGAATTCATCCATGGGAAAATTTGCAAGAATGTTAAGTGTTGCCATAGCCATTATAAATCTGTATGCATTAACAGACTCTTTTACAAGATGCTGCTGCTGCCAAACCTCAACCTAGAAGGCATAGAGTTTTCAGGCCAAGTTTGGCCTATCATGGACTACATGAAATTAAAATAAGAAAGCACTACAAAGTGGACATTGATACTATAGAAGAAGCAGAGGACATTTGTCATCCTCAACTAAGGCCCCATGGGAATTAAGGAAAATGCATTCCAGTCTTAACTAAGATGTGTAGCTTTACATGTTCTAGCTACAAAGTCTTTTTGGTAAGCAACAGGGGACACAGTGGGGGTTTCACAGTTCTCTGCCCAAAGGATACTTCACCAATTTCTCAATGCAATGCTACATATGCATACAATACAATGAATATAATGCAATATAGGGGAGCATATCTAGTTTCCACATACCTCAAAGGACAGAGCTACCACCATGCTAAATTTCTATGCCACAGCACATTTTCCTGAAGTGCTGGGGACCATATTTTACACCCACATTGAATACACCCCCCCCCCCCGCCTGAGGAGGAGGAAGTATATAAACAGAAAAAGTTATCACTCCATCAACTTTCAAGGGGTCTGTAATGCACTAGGTATCATCTATAATGTGTGTACAGACCATCCTGGTAGCTTCTACAACTCCCTCATATGGCATACCTGTGACCTGTACATACTATTTTCAAGGGACAATTTTCCACAAGAACAACAGATGCAGGATATGCAGTAGAACCATGGTGCATGACTCCTATGAGAAACCCACAAAACTCCACTGAGCAAGGTCACAACACTACACATGCACAGACTAGAAATATCACAGACAGTGTATGTGGGTAGCTCAAATTCATGGTTCCAAAGTACAGATACATCTGGATGTGCCAGAAGCACAGCCAGCCCAACCAGCATCCTGTGCAGCTCCATCACCTCAGATCTTCAAGTGGGAAAAAATGATTTCTGCAAAACTTGCAGGATGCTTCCTGCAGACAGTACCCCATCCATACACCCACAGCTCTTCAAGTGAACAACAAATAAAAAAAGTCCATCCCTTCTACTGGCACACCAAACAGGTGGCCAAATGCATGACACAACCCCCTCCTGCCCCAGCCATTCAGATCCCATTCCTGTGGCCTTTCCCTGACCCTCTTTCCTCACATTTAAGCGAATAAAAAATAATTTCTTCTTTTAAACTGTAGCTAACTGCCTGTTACAAATGTTGCAAGCAGCTGCTACTATTTATACCCCACCTACAATGAGAGCTATGACATTTAGGTTTGAGTTAAAAAAACTTTTTTAAACTGTTGCAAACTGCTTGCTACAAATGCAGCAAACAGTTGCTACAGTTTATGCCCTGCACAGTGCTCAACAGTGCTCAGGTTTGAGTTAAGAAAAACTGATTTTTTTAACTTTTAAACTGTAGCAAGTTGCTTGCTAAAATATCCATTTTAGATTACACATGGAATGCTACAGTGCTCCGGCTTGACTGTAAATACAATAGCACCTTTTAAAAGCCGGTGTGCATTAAAGAACAATCAGGATCGGCTGATCACACCTCCCAGCACTCTGTGCTCCTGATAATTGCCCCCTTAACCCACCCTAGCTACGCTACTGGGACATGCTCTGAAGTATGACCCACCCACCACTGAGAAAATGCTAACTGTCTGTGCTATTATAAATCCCTACATCACAGCAACATATGGTTATATTTAGAAAGCAGTTCCAGCAGGGTGTCCCAGGACAGGGAATGCAGTCCCCAGCACCACAGTCAGGACCAGCAGACACAAATGAGGGGGTTACATGAGGAACCTGCATCTGTGAACTTTCATGGCAGATGGAGGTCTGACAATATGCCATTCCACTGGCTAAGAGGCAGTGAATAGCACACACACTCATCACTTAATAAAAAATAAATAAACTAAATACATTTAAGCAGTAACACTGAAGCATGCAAACATACCAGCTTTGGCTTGACCCACCCATCAGACATAGGCAACCCAAGGATAAGCAATTCTTAATAGTGCTAACAAAGGTAAGTGATGAACGTGCAATGTACAGATAATGCCTACCTAAGCTTATACACTGTACTTCAGTAAAATCCAACTATGATTATCTATACAGGAATGTCATAAGTATCGTCTCTGACTGATATATGCTACAAAGACAGACCAAACCAACTATGATACATTTAAATGGAACACAAATATTTTACTTGCATACACTATGTATTATGTTTCCATGCTGTGCATCAAACATAAGCAGACTCATACCAAACAAACCCACATCATCTGCACAGGTAGATGGTCGAGCATATCTATAGAAGCCTATGACTACAAATTGCACTCCAACACTGCATATTTCCCCAAAACATGCAGCACCTGCTCACTATTGTGCATCAGACAAAACTGCCCAAGTCAGACACTTTAGGAGGGATCCGGGCAATCTCAGCACCATCTGCACAAGGGGCTGTGTAAGCCATATTACATAAGTAATAGCTACCGTTACTACTACTATTACCACTACTACTATAGCTAAGACCACTACAACTAATAACAGCATTGAAGTTAATAAGAATAAACAAAACTGAACATTATTGCTTATGCTGATGAAAACATGACCATTTTACTAAAACATTAGTTGACCACTCTGTGCATCAAACACATGCAACCCTAAATCAAAGAACTGTGCAAAGGGCAGGGCACAGTCATCATCATTTGCACAGTGGGGGGGGGGGTATTGGATTCAGGAAAGCAGGCCTGATACAAAAGAAAACTGCATGCTTGTGAGTGATGAGGTCAGAACAAGTACACACTGTCAAGGCCAGTATCTCCAGATGTAAATAAGTCAGTTTCGATGAACAGTGTGTGTATGTGAGGTGTCTTAGTCAATGTGAGGTGTATTGTGTGTGAGTCTGCTGGAACACAACCATGGTTTTGTGCTAGCACTACTCCCTGGCATCCTGGACAGTTGTGAATAGTATATTAGTAGAGGATCCAGTTCATCGCTGATGCCCCTTAACCACATGAACTACCTCTGCCAGGGGTTGCACTAATAGTTTCATGATCCTGGCTAGAAGTCAGAGTGCTATGTGAGTGTGAACAGTGTTTGCTGGATGACATGTCATCAGAATCATGTCCATGACCACAACCAGGTGGCTGCCCCACTCTTCATGTGGACACATCCACCACTGACTGAGCAGTGGAAGTAGTACCACTGTGGAAGTGGGATCTGGCACATCCATGGCCATGTCAGCTAACACCTGATAATGTGTCAGCTGCTGAGCTTTGTGGATGTTGCCCTCTCCCCAGCTCACATTCCATAACAGATACTGCACTGTCCAGTGTTCCAGTCATCCTGTTCTGAAATCCTCTGGTTGTCCTCCACCTCTGCCCCAACATCCAGAGCAGCACTGTGGAACTTTTCTGAGCTGCCTTGATACCCTACAGTTGACAGAAACTCCACTGTCTCAGTGAATGGTGGTTTAGAAGAAGGCCCACCCCAAGGTGCTCTTTGCTCTTGTGCCAAAGCCTTGGCTTTGTCAGAAGCTTTTTTTTAATAATATCAGTGCTCCTATGTCTGACACTACTGTAGTCATGGCTCTGGCCACCCATAATATTTACATCACCAACCTCCTGTCACCAGATATGGTCACTGAAGGGTTTACCAGCTAAATAAGGATCTAGGGGCCATCCCCATTGAGACAGATGGCCTGGACTATGATCTCATTCTCAGCATCAGAGAATTGAGGTTTCTGTGGGAATGACCTATATATATATATATATATATATATATATATATATATATATATATATATATATATATATATATATATATATATATATATATATATATATATATATATATATATATATATATATATATATATATATATACACAATATACATATAGATAGCAACACAAGTACTCTAGCACATAAAAAAATACCAAGCAGTGATGCGTGCAGAACTTTAATGGCAGATCAACATCTCCACAGTCCAGCAAAAAAGTAGTGTATGAAGTGAACAGTGCATGGAGAAAACCAACAACAACACAAGTATTCCAGCACATAAAAAATATGTGGAGATATTGATCTGCCATTAAAGTTCTGCACGCATTACAGCTTGGTATTTTGTATGTGCTGGAGTACTTGTGTTGCTGTTGGTTTTCTCCATGCACAGTTCACTTCATGCACTACTTTTTTGTTGGACTGTGGAGATGTTGATCTGCCATTAAAGTTCTGCACGCATCACTGCTTGGTATTTTTTTATGTGCTAGAGTACTTGTGTTGCTATCTATATGTATATTGTGTGCACCGCTTTTTTGTTGGGTTTTTTGTATGTGTGTGTGTGTGTGTGTGTGTGTGTGTAGATATATATATATATATATATATATATATATCATTTTTTTTATTTTGGGAGGCATATCCCTGTTGTGACAGAAAAAAAAAAGAAATGTATGCCAGACACAACCAATATATTAGGAGCTGAGTTTTTCAGGCTGATCTAACATTGGGGAGCAACTACTTTTTACACAGGCATCACTGATGTCCTTCGTGGTTCACTGTTGCAGTCATGACTGTAGGGTTCTTCCTGCCAGCAGCAGCCCCCGATCGGCCAGAGTCCCAAAGTCTGGATCACACGTCAGCTGAGGTCGCTTTTATCCTGACGTCAATGTGCCAGAAGGTATAAAGACCTCAGCTGACGCCATTTCCCCAGTCTTTCTTGCCGCGCAGTGCCCTTTGCAGTTCACTGATGCTGGTCAGTCTGTTCCTGTTTGTTTTTGGATTTAATCCCAGGATTTTCATTTTATAAGATAAGTACCCCATTGGGGAGGTCTTTTTCTTGCTCCAGTCAGATGTCAGAAAAAGTTAATAATTGTATTTCTTGTGGGAAGCAAATATCTCATAGGGATTTTCTCTCTTACTGTATTCCCTTCCTGGGTCCTGACCATGACGTTGCTAATTGTGCGTTTTGTGCTAGATTTAATCAGCGTACTATTAGGCGTAGATATAACTTTGTCTTTTACTATTTTGGAAAAAGGTTTAATTATAACATGTCTTCGGATTCTTTTCCGGCTTCTGGGGTGTGTAAGAGGCACATGGATGCAGACAGGCCTCCGAGGTCCACAGGAAAGGATGTTACTCAGTTATTGCCAGTTGCTGGTTCGTCGGTTGTCAGTGAGGCACCTTTGCAGCCCCTGTCATCTGCCTCTTTTGAACCAATTGCCTGTACCAACTCCAGTGTGGAGCTGATGGGGTCTTCAGAATTGCCAGGGACTGGACCTTCAGATACTGCTCCCTCAGTTGGGTCTGGAGCCGGTAGGCAGGTACCGGCTTCTGATGGAGTTCTCAGGCCTTTGCAGCTTCCTGTAAATGTGGATTCAGTTTTACATTCAAAGACAAAGTCTAAGGCTCCAGCTAAAGTGAAATGGCAAGCACAGGCGCCGTTTGATCAGGGTCCTAGGCCTCAGAGGCAGATGCTTAGGATGGCTGAAGATCTCTTAACTATCATCAGGGGTTCACATCCCCCTCCTGACAAGAAGCCTAGATTACAGTCCAATTATTATTCTTCATACCAAATTTCTGTTTCTTCTGCTTCTTCCCTTGAGCAGGATTATTCTTTTCCTCCTTATGAGGATTCTGATGCTGAAGATTCCTTTCCTTCAGCTTCTCCTCCTGAGGATTATTCTTTTGGTGAAACTTTGCATGATATGAGGGTGCATTTTCACTGGGAAAGGCAGGAATTCTCTGAATCCAAGAAAAGGCTTAGGAATTTTCTTCTTCTCCCACAGCATAGGCCTCTGGCTATTCCCCCTGTATTGGACATTGTAGATGATGTTTTTTCGGAAGCTTCTCTGTCTCCTGATTCTTTTCCCCCTGCTCCGGTCAAACCGGATAGGTATTATAGGGTTCCAGATTCTCACAAGTTTCTTTTTAAGAATCTTTCACTTGATCCGGAAACAATTTCTCAGGGTCCTAAGGGTGTTAAAGTGGCCTCTGCTAAAAATCCTATTCCCTCTGACCGAGAGTCCAGGGCTTTAGAGAGATGGGGTAAAAAAGTTTATACTTCTGCTACATTGTCTATTAGGGCTTTGAACTGTCAATTTCATATGCTGAAGTATCAGCAATACCTTGTGTCTGTATTTAAACAAAAGATATCAGCTGTTTCTATTGGTGCGGATAATCAGGAGTTACAGGATTTATTGCATGCTATTGAACAGGTGGGTAAACATACCCTGCATTGTGGTTTTGATTCTTTGGAAGCTTCTTGTAGGGCTGCAACAACTGGTGCAGTTATTAGAAGACATGCTTGGTTAAAGGAACAAAGCTTGCCGGATCAGGTTAAAGCCAAACGTTTGGATGCCCCTTTGCAGCACGATGTTCTGTTTGGGTCCAAAGCTGAAGAGGTATTAAAGAAAATGGAGGACAAAGCCAAATCTATGCAGACGGTTAAGGATTTTCTACAGGTGCAACCTCCTAGATTTAGCAGACACTGGCCAGCTAAACCTTGGTCCTTTCTGGGCTCGGACAGGTCTCAGAGAGGCAGATTTAGGCATTCCAGAGGTAGGGGACAGGCACAGACCCATTTTAGGAATAGGCAGTGGAGTGCCCCCTCTCCCAAGGGAGGTGAAGATAAGTCTCAACCCTACCGAAAACAGTCTTTATGACTCTCCCTTTCTGATTCCAGGGGCTCCTCTCCTGGAAGCACCTTTGGGAGGAAGGATTTCTCTTTTTTATCAAAATTGGAGCCACATAACCTGGGACAAATGGGTTCTGGACATAGTCTCAAAAGGTTACAGATTTCATTTCCACACCTTGCCAAAACTGAACGGTTGGCCAGATCTGCCAAATCATCAGTGGACAGAGGTGCAACGGCAGGTTCAGTCCCTCCTGGCTATGAGGGCCATAGAATTGGTACCAAATTTAGACCTTTCCTGGTTCCCAGGAAGGAAAATTCATGGAGACCAATCCTGGACCTTTCTGTACTAAATACCTTCCTAGATATACCAAAATTCAAGATGCTCACTCTGCAGCAGCTGCTGCCTATGTTGGGCAAGAACGCTTGGATGGTGACTTTGGACTTAAAAGACGCTTACCTGCATATTCCTATAAGGCAAGAGTGCAGAAGGTATCTGTGTTTCAAAGCGGGCTTGAAGCATTACCAATTCTCTGTGCTGCCCTTTGGCTTATCTACTGTGCCCAGGGTCTTTACAAAGTGCCTGGCACCAGTAATAGCATTTTGCAGACAGAAGGGGATTCAAATATACCCTTATCTGGACGACTATCTTATTCAAGCGGACGACAAAGACACTCTACTTCGGCATCTAGCTTTTGTGCAGCATCTTCTTCAGTACCTTGGTCTCACAGTGAATCTAAAGAAATCAAATCTGGTACCCACACAACAGATTACTTTCCTGGGTGCTCTTCTGAGTACTACAACCCAGATGGCTTCCTTGACATCAGACAAAAAAGTGCAACTGGCTTCTTTCCGACACCTGGCTTCAGTGAAACAGCTGACTGCAAGAAAAATTCTGCAGGCTTTGGGTTACATGGCTTCCTGCATTCTACTAATACCATATGCAAGACTGCATATGAGGAAACTGCAGTGGTACCTCAAGAGTGTATGGTCTCAGCATTACCACAGTTTGGAAATAGTGATCATGATTTTGCCTTGTCTCCAGCAAGAGTTTCTTTGGTGGGCCGAAACCTGTCTACAGAACAAGGGGAAGCCTTTTTGTCCTCCACCGACCAACCAAGTTCTGACAATGGATGCTTCAGATTATGCCTGGGGAGCCCACATGCACGGGAGATGTCTTCAGGGTGTTTGGACAAAGGAGCAAACACACCTGCACATAAATTTGAAGGAGATGCTAGCTGTACAGAATGCCCTGACAGCCTTCAGGGACCTTCTTCTACCAGGACAATTGTTGATACAGACAGACAACACTACAGTGATGTGGTACATAAACAGGCAGGGGGGGCTCTCACTCTTACCCCCTGTGCAGATTTGCCATGACTCTATGGTACACTGCTCTGACCTGCAGTGTCGACTTACAAGCGCAATTCCTGCCAGGAAAAGACAACACTCTGGCAGACACATTTCGGATCCACACGAATGGATGTTGGATGTTCGGATATTCTGGATGATTATAAAGGCGTGGGGATGTCCGGACATAGATCTCTTTGCATCCCCTCAGAATCATCAACTTCTGATATTCTGCACAAGGACCTACCACAAACTAGCATGGAAAGTGGATGCCCTCTCATTCAGTTGGAAACACCTCTCAATATATGCTTTTTCTCCTTTTCCTCTTCTACCTCGGGTACTTCTGAAGATAAAACAGGACAGACCACAAATGATTTTACTGGCTCCCAATTGGCCTTGGCAATTCTGGTATTCAACTCTGATGAACCTGGTTCTGGAGCCTCCCTGGATTCTGCCTCAAATCCCTCATCTACTGTCTCAACAGGATGGCCAGATACTGCACAGTCATGTCAAAACTCTGAATCTAGCCGCCTGGCAGATCCAAGGTCTGTAAACACCTCTACCCTTTCCAAACAGGTTATGGATGTAATCCTTGAAGCTAGACGGCCCAGCACTAGAAAATCTTATGTGGGTAAATGGAAAAGATTTTGCTCCTGGAATCAAGTCCAGGGTGGTGATTCTGCTGTTCCGAACATTCCTCTGATTTTACAGTATCTGACAGAGTTGTTAGATACGGGCCTATTTTTTTCGTCTGTTAAGCTTCATGCTTCTGCTATTTCTGCACATTATGATACGGATCCTCCGATTTTTTCTCATCCATTACTTAAACAATTTCTTAGAGGGGCTAAGAATATTCGGCCCCCTATGAGGGCTCCTGTTCCCACTTGGGATCTTAACTATGTTTTGGAGAAATTAACCTTGTCTCCTTTTGAACCTGCAGCTTCCACGGATTTGAAATTTTTGTCTTGGAAAACTGCTTTTCTTTTAGCTATTACCTCTGCTAGAAGAATTTCAGAATTGCAAGCACTCATGGCTATGGAACCCTTCCTTATTTTTCATCGGGACAGGGTATCTCTATGGACTAATCCCACCTTTATGCCCAAGGTGGTTTCGGCAGTGGCCTTGAATCAGTCTATTCATTTGCCTACCTTTTATCCTAATCCTCAAAGTGAGGAAGAAAGTCTTTTTCACTCTTTAGACATGCACAGGCAGCTTTGTTTATACCTGGACAGGACCAAGATATTCCGGAAATCTGATAAGTTTGTCGCTTATGCTCCTACTGTTCAAGGGAAAGCAATCACTAAGCAAACTATTTCCAAGTGGATTGCCCATTGCATCAAGTTCTGTTACTCTTTTCATGGTAATCCAGTTCCTGTTAATGTTAGGACTCATTCTACCCAGGCTACTGCTACTTCAGCAGCTTTTCTTTGTGGGGTTCCTACCAAGGATATTTTGAAGGCTGCTACTTGGAGTTCTGTACATACTTTTTCTAAGCATTACAACCTCCCTCTCTATTCTAAATCCAGGGTCGGTTTTGCTTCTGTGGTTTTGCAAGGTTTTGTGACTGCTCCCTCTGTTTTTCCTCCAGCCACTCTTTCTTAGCTTTGGGACTCAACCCTACAGTCATGACTGCAACAGTGAACCACGAAGGACATAGTACAGTTTTGTACTCTTACCATAAATGTAGATGTTCGAGTGTGTTCACTTTTGCAGTCTGGGTTACCCTTCCTCCTACCCCCTCTTTTGTTTTTTCTTTGAGTATTATCTGTTATGAGGTATTTTGGCTGATGAGGTTTTGGGCATGGTTTCTTTTTTAGCCTTTTCCTTCTGGGCACCTGACATCTGGGGCAAGAAAATCTGGGGAAATGGCATCAGCTGAGGTCTTTATACCTTCTGGCGCATTGATGTCAGGATAAAAGTGACCTCAGCTGACACCCAATCCAGACTTTGGGACTCTGGCTGATCGGGGGCTGCTGCTGGCAGGAAGAACCCTACAGTCATGACTGCAACAGTGAGCACACGCGAACATCTACATTTATGGTAAGAGTACACAACTGTACTTTTGCAACCATACAAAACAGTTCTGAATTATATCAATGCAAGCCTTGTAATATTCCCATACCACCCTCCAAAAAAAAAATGTATAAAACTTAAAACTACAGAATTGAACAACCTGATTTTATGTATATGGAAGAATACTCAACTACGCAACTAATGGGCAGATAGAACAACATAAGCATAAAGCAGATCAAAGTAACAATAACCCATATCAGCTGCTACAAGTCAGACCTGTCTGAACATCCTCAGAATATTGCCCGGATGCCATGAAACAGAAGTAAAGCATACCTGCAATAACAATTGCTCATATGTTCTTTAAAAAAACAACTTTGCAAAATTAGAGAGCAATCATTGCAAGCAATATGATTCAAAATGTAAATCTGTAAGCAGTGCTTGTAAAGAACATCAAGTACCTTGAAAGATTTCAGTCCAAAAAGTATTACAAATCCAACAAGTGTATTGTCAGTGACAATTTTGTTTGGCAGCACTTTGAAAACCAAGCAGTCTTCCCTAGCACAATGGAAGTTCTATAGCCTCAGGTTCTTCTTATATGGTGTAGATTAACCCCTCTAGGCACGTTGAATATGTTAATTTAGTCTCAGCTGATTATCATTCCTGACTCGCTCCATTTGTTCAATGTGCTGGACGGGTAAACAAGGTATTAGTTCCCACATGATGGCATGCAAACTCCTGAGCAGTACAAGAGTGAGTATTAAGAGCATTGTCTAGGTAATGCTTTGAGAGTGTGACTCATTAGCAGTTCTACATGCTCAATTACTTGTTTAGCATTCTCTCTAATGAGAACTACACTTACAGAGGGTGTATCAGAGAGAAAAGCCTTACAGAGAAGGTTTCATTTGCATTTACTGACTTAGGAGACAATTTTGACACATGCCTTAGTTATTTTTTAATATTATGTGCCTGTGCTGACAAAGTGTCTGAAGTGCATAGGGTATATACAACATAGATAGAAATACAGAAGAGAACACATCATATTCATGGAAGAATGTAATGCATTCATGGTACAAAGGTGTTACAGTGAAGTAACACACACACACATAGGAATCCGACACTCTTCTCTTATGGACATTTGTTTGTATCCTCACATACTTTACTATCCTCATTTCTGCAAAGATCACATTCACACAAAATTGTACTGTGACAAGATAAATGACAATGTGTGATGAAATGTGTATAGTGCAGTTTAAATGTAAATGTCAGATGTACAATACTGAACACGTGTCTGACTTTCTATACATTACTTTGTAAATGCTCAGGTGCAAAACCTGTTAATTGTGGAAATGTTTCTTGGTAATGCCATATGTGCAGGGTTTAGATCTAGTGATGGTGCAACACTGTGAAAATAGGGATCCTTACTGAAAACATTTTACTTGTATATGGCTAGGTACAAAAGACTGAAATATAGAATAAAATCACAATCTACTTGTGAAAATTCCAAGTTTAAATAAAAAGAAACTGGATAACGCTGCTGAAAACAAACTGTTTAATGTAAAGACAAAGCTTTCAGGTAAAAAAAACCTTCATCAGTGTGTAACAGTAAGAGCTAAAACAGTCCATTTAAGTACTAATCACATACAGCCTATTAATCAATCAATTAACAACCAATTAACTTAAAATAAAACTATACTATTGCAGACACATTTGTTTAAACTTTAATATAGGTTTTCATTAAACTGTTTGATTTATACCAGGTAAACTGTCAGTGTTCATTCTTAAAATCCATTCATGCTCCTTAATCTCGAGTTTTTTGTTAATATCCCCTTTTCTCAAAGTTTTAATTATTTTATCTATCACCATAAAAACAAAAATGTGGCCATTGCCACATTCATTTGTGTTTTTAGCCAGTGAATTTGTACCAATATTCCTTCTAGTATCTGACCTATGCTCAATAATTCTATCTTTCAGCCTTCTGCTCGATTTACCTATATAAAAAGCTGTACATAATTTGCAAGTGTCAAGGTATACTATATGTGTAGTATTGCACGTAGCTGGGCAACTAAATTTATATTCTTTACCAGTAACTGGATGGATAAAGAGAGCACTTTTATTTATGACATCACAGCTACAACAATTATACCAGGCTATGGTGTAGTTTATGTTGGTTTAAACCTTCTCTGTTATATACATATCCTTATAACACAGTTTTGTTTTAAACTGGAGGAATTCTGATATGGGAAACTAGGGACTTTATCAATTATAGAGTGTAATTCTGATAAAGATCTTAAAATGCACCAATTATTTAATAATTATTTTAGTATCAATAGTGTTTCTATTAAATGTTGTAACATAACGTACTTTCTCATCTTTCTTTATAGATGTTCACATCTCATTCCGATCCTCCATGCCCCCTTATACCAAAATAAGGCCTGGCTGTAGATGTCCTTAATTGTGTTACTTCCTCAATCTCCCTATCTGTTTGCTACTTGCAAGTTGTGAAGCAAACTTCAACTGTGTGATGCCTGATAGCTGAAATGTGACTTCCTCTGTGGAGTGCTAAGGTAATGCTCATGACTAGAGAATGTTGATTTAATATTGGAAGGTTTTTTGAATCCTGCATTATGTACAACATCATTTAAAGTTTTCTTTGTAGCATTTTATCTGGCAAAGTACTGGCTACATATGTTACTCACCCACCACTATCCTGTGTGGAAGGCATTATAGCCTTGCACTGTGGGTGTACTCACAGCAGCTTTCAACCATGAATCAGTTACCACACAGATATCAGCGTTCTCTACAGTGAAGAGAGCTTCTAGACAGTGGAGTTTTTTCTTTAGGCTGCTAGCATTGAGCAGTAACACCTTTAGATTTTCTTGGTTTTGATTTCCTGTGTCATAAGTACTTTCAGCTTGGCATTAACTAAAAAGGCGCTGTGGGGGGAGGACAATGTTTTAGTTAATAATCAAAAGCCTAGAGGGGAGAGGTGCAGACCATCCCTGGCAAAGCAGCATGGCCTGTTGACCATCTCCTTCCATGCTGACAAATATTGAACCCCCTTAGAATGACACCAGAAACTAAGTCAATTATTAAAGTCAATCACCTTTTGTTCATATTGTGGCATCATGCTTGGAGAAGGTAAAATGCTGCTCAGTGCTATGCTCATACCAGTCTGGGACACATATTCCAAGAACTTCATGATGTCTCTCTTTGTATAGTCTAGGGAGGTATGTCTCAGGTCATTTACTCCCACATGGACTATGACTGAGTCATACTGATGCTCGTGGTCCAATGATCTGAATGCATGGTTAATGGTGGATCCTGGTTCCTGATACATAACTTACTGTGACTTTCTCCTTACTCAGCATGGTGAGAAGGACATCAGTGTGTCTCACAGTGGAATCTCCAATGACCAGAATATTGGATTGTGTGGTGGCTTGCCTTATGGGCTTAGAAGTAGAGGCTCGATGAGATGTAACTGTATGTGTTGATAAGGGTGCTGTTTCAAAAAAGTGCATTCAGGGTTGCTGATGGCATTTGTTATGTGCACTTTGTCTAGGAGGCCTTTAGGGTTTAGGAAGGTTACATTTAAGTGTCTCTGCATATGTGGGTCTATGTGCCTGCTTTGAATTGTGTGTGATGGGTGCAACGTGTGTAGTACTGACGACCTTATTAACATTTGGAGAGCTTTTCTATGAGAGCTTAGCCTCCAGTGACATTGCATAAATACATCTCTCACATACCATATCAGTTTGTTTGAGAATTAACTGGTTGTCAGTCAACATGAGGCAATTTCTGAAAACTTCATAATTAGTCCTCTAGTATCCTATCCCTGTTTGCTTGCTGCTTGGAACACTTTACTGTAAACAGCATGACATAAGTTTTAATGATGACAAACAAAAGATTAACATAGCACAAAAATGGCAGAAATGTCTTTATGCCTGTACTCTTCATTTGCATGCCACTTGGCATAAAGCAGCAAAGAACACTTATTTCCTGCTCTAAATTAAAAAAAAAAAATCAATTAATCATGGACTAATACTTTGCCATCATTTGTGTAAATGAGCTTGGCATTAGTGTGCCTTAATAAGAAATTTTGTCAGACTGAAACTAATGTATGTGGCTTTTATTACTTGTGTGTAGTTTATTGGCTTACTAAAGTGAAGATACGAGTAGTTTTTTGCAATGCAGTCTATCTACCTCCTATTGTTAATTGACACACATTATCCCTCCAAGTGTGTTTAAATGAACTGGTACAATTGCAAACATACTTGAAGAGTTGTATTAAGTTAATAAGTATATTAAATATATGTGTTTATCCTGTTTTGTGTGCTCACTGTATATGGAATAAAAGCCTCCTGCCTTGGATCGGTTTGGCTTGGTGTTTTGTGGTTTGCTGGTACAATTGCAAACATACTTGAAGAGTAGTATTAAGTTAATAAGTATATTAAGTATATGTTTTGAATGCACACACACTGTGTACACACCACAAAGATTTGTCAGTAATAAAAAAATGCTTTTATACAGTGGTGTGAGATGAACAGTCAGGAATGCATTGGTAGTGCTCCACTGGTTGACATCTGTAACTATCACCCATCACATAACTACCCAATACACCTTAATGTGACAGATATATGTATCATTCACAACACAACAATTAATGTCAGTTATTTGATGTATGGGTCATTGGTGTAGTATGTTGTGAGTTGAGATCAACACATTGATGCTTTCTCTGCCAGACCACATTACCCCTTTTCCCAAATATATACCATGTAAAGTACAACTATGTGCTGTCCACCATTTGTAATTGGACTTCTTCTGGGGCATGAGTGACTAAGCCGTGGTTTTCTAAATTGTGGACTTAAATAGGCAGGTGTTCAAATCCATCAATGACTAACTCCTAAGTGTGTCAAACTGTAGTGATAGGTAGGACTGGATCTGGTGTATACATTTCCACTCAGTGGAACCATTCATATGGGGAGAGGGTCCCTCCAACCATTTCACTCCCATTTAAGCCAAGCATGTGCCTTTCAGCAGAATGATGAAAGCATTCCTTCAAATGTGTGCATTGAGACATTTGAGGCAATACTTCTGTGCTGTGAGCTACTAATACACTACTTTCTAAGTTGTTGACTTACATAGGCATTTAAAGGAGACCCACACCCACAGACTCAAAAACATGTTTATTTTATCATGGTTTGGTGTTTCCTACATTTTAACACCACTCTGGGACTATTTACAAGTTTTTAAATATTCTTATACATAATTTCTGAGTCTGATCACATGGGGTCTAGCATCTTGAAGTAATTCTGATTGTTTAGTCTGCCTCTAGGTATCCCACAATGCAGTGCTTGTCTGTAAAAATTACATTACACAGGCCTCTTTCTTCCTAAAGCACCTGTCACTGCATTGATTTTACATGCATACACTGGTGTCTTTCAGTCAGTTAGTTTAAGTAACATTTTATGCCATTGAATGACTACTTAAATCACAAACAGTGCAAATGCCACAGAACAGACTTTTAAAGAACTTTTACTGCTGCTTCATTTTAAACTGCAGTGTTTCATGAAGCCTGAATTGTACTATTCTGACTCATCTCCCATCTCCTTCACACCTAACTTCCCTAGCTGTCAAAGTGCTAAGGGTAATTTGCGTTGTTACCTGCTGTGATACACAACTCACAGCAGGAGACTTGACTCATGTACTGTTTCATTGTTCTACCCTTTACTTTCTATGTGGTTAGGGGAAGGAGCAGGGAGCTGTGACATCACAGCATGGGTGGGTTTTAGGACAGTAGTTGTTATGTCACTTTGGGGAGGGTAATGACCAGAAAACTGCCTGTATTTTAGGACAGTAGTGGGTATGTCAGTTTGGGGAGGGTAATGTCCAGAAAACTACCTGTATTCAGTGACCTTGATAACATCAGAAAATTGTAGACTGCAGCAAGCTTTTCAAGGGCGGGCAAAAGTTTTTTGAAAGTGAAACCTCCACAGTATAGTAAGGTACTGTTCTAGTGGAGAGAAACAGTCAATTTAAAATATTTTAAATGATGTATTGTTGTTTATTCATAGCAGGGAGAGTAAATAGGGAGAAAAAAGACAGAGAAGTTGAGCATTTAATAATAGAATCCCATTTTTGTCCTTTAAATACAGCAATGATTAATCACTGTGAGTGTGCCTTGCTATCATGAGAGGTAGAACTGACATCCAACAGATCTGGTGAGTACAGTTCGACTTAGTGGAAACATTTATACAGGGAGAGGGCTCAAACAACAATGTCACTCCCCTTTAGACCAAACATCTTTCATGCAACACAATGGTGAAGTCAACCCTTCAAATGTGTACTTTGTGGGTTAGTAGCACAACAGGTAATACACTTGCATTTGGTGCAGAAGGCTGTGGGTTCTATTCCCACATCATGTCAATGGAGTGCTGATATTGCAGTGTCCTTTAAGTGGGATGGGGTGCTGGACTCCTAAGTGTGTCATCCTAGTAATTGCTAGTGACAGTTGTAGCAAGACTTCTCCTGTGGTGTGAGTGGCTGATATGCAGTTCTCTAGACTGTGGACTAAGGCAGATGTTCAAATCCAGCAATGATTAACTGATATGAATGTATTAAACTATACTGACAGATAGGACAGACTTAGCTAACAGATTTGATGTATACACTTCTACTTAGTAGAAACATACAATTCTGTGTGGAAATATTTACACAAGGTGAGGGCTCCCCCAACCATTTCACTTCCTTTTAGGCTAAACATCTACTTGCAAAACAATGATGAAGTTATCCATTCAAATGTGACACATGTAATAACATTTATTATGTGGTATGATTGGCTAATACATTGTTCTCTAGATTATGGACTTAGATATTTAAATCCAGCAATGACTAACTAGTATGAGGGTGTCTGATTATAGCGACAGGTATGACTAGTTTGTTCAGCAGATCTGTTTTGTATGTTTCCACTGAGTGAAAACATTTACATGGAGAGAGGGCTTCCCCAATCATTTCATTCCCTTTTAAGCCAAACATCTTCCATGCAACATAATGTTAAAGTCATCCCTTCAAATGTGTGCTTTGTAACATTTGCAGTAAGACATCTTCTGTGGCATAGAAAGTAAAGGCTGAGGTTCAAATCTGGCGATGTTAATAAGTACTGTAAGTGTGTACAACAATAGTGACAGACAGGACTGGCTTAATCAACAGATAGTAAAATGGCTGACTCACACTAGTATGAGCACTAACATGACTAAACAGTTTGAACCCTCAAACTATATTTTGGGGGAGCCATAAATTTTCAAAAGCAATGCTTAACTCATCCCTTCAAGTGTTAGGTTTCTACACTTGCACTACAATATATCCTGCGGCATAAGCAGCTAATACATAGTTCTGTAGAGTGTATACTTAGATAGTCAGGGATTCCATTCCAATAATGTCTAACTACTGTGACTGAATAGCAGATAACTGAAAATAGGTAGCAATGGCTTCATCAACAGATGGAATTTGAATAATTCAATGTAGGGCAACACTTCCATGGCTTCAGAATTTTGATCCCTCAAACCCATTTTAAGTGAGCCATATGGCTTCATACTCACCGCTGAAGTCATCCCTTCAAGTATTCTTTCTGACAGTGCTACTTATGATTTTTTCTGTGACATAAGCAGTTTTATAGAGCAATGACTTAAATAAGCAAATTCGAATCTGGCAATGTGTAAGTAATATATATGTGTTTGACAATACTGACAGAAAGGACTGGCTTACCCAACAGATGGTAATATGGCTGACTCACACTTGGCTGAACACTAACATGATTAAAGGATTTTGAGTCCTCAAACTACATTTTAGGAAAATCATAACCATTCCAACACACAGCTGATGTAATCCCTTCAAGTGTGTCCTCCATAACACTTCAGATATGATTAGTTATGGAGCATTAGTTGGGGATATAAAGTTCTATAGGCTCTGTGCTCAGGTAGGCATGTTTAAATCTGGCAAGGTTTAAGTTTAGAGTATGTAAGAGAATACTAGCAGGCAGACATGCGTTCTTCAAGAAACTTAAATGTTTACAAATGCACTGTGTAGAAACATTTACAACTGGAGAGAGAGAAAGGACAACTTTTGTACTCCCTTTGATGAAAACCATTTGAATTGTAACTCAATGCTTAGGTTATTCCTTCAAGTGTGTGTGTGTGTTTTTGAAAAGTGAGATGCGATTTCTTGTATGGCATCATCAGTCAGTGTGCAGGCCAAGAGGATCTTGACATCTATTGCATATATTCAAATCCAGTGGTATGCGCATTTTATTATTATTATCACAATACAGTGGTAGTAGGCAAGAATGGCTTATTCAACATATCTTGTTGTGTGACACCCTGCATAATGGTAACAAAGTGTCACAGGACCTGTTTTCTAACATTTTGTGATGTTTTTTTTTTGGATGGATGGGTGATGTTCATCCAGTAGTTGCTGCACTTCCTGATGACCATGCCCATTATAATGATATATGCATTACATTTCCTGTTGTGCAACAGTTTGCACAAAGCACCATAAATAATCAATGGTGGGGAACAGTTATTGTTATTTGTTGTTTGATGGCAAAAACTGTTGAGACCTTGCTTCCAGCAGCATGGCTCTGCTGATTGTCTCACAGTAGAGGTAGGAGTCGCTGTGTTGGGGATTCCAACATTGTTAGAGGCCAGTGTACAACTGTTGTATGCAAACTGTAACATTTTCTGGAGTTCACTTACTACCTGATAATACTGCTGCACCTATTTGTGAGGTATGTTGTGTGCTGTGATCCAGGTATCATGATAACATGTTGCAAAATGCTCAAAATTCAGTAGACATTTTTTATTTCCACCATGATAGTAAAATGCTTTCAGACATATACTTTGTCATATTGTATTAATTATGTATTTGTGACAGCAGCAGGTAGAACATGTGTAATATGATGCTTGCATAGGTACAAATGCTTTCTTGTCCAGTCACATAAACTACATTAAAACAGTGCATGTAGTAATTGGCCTTCTACAATACTGATATCAAACACACATTTGTTGTGATTACTTCTCCTTAGAGGTTATTACCATGGGTGTACTTCCTATTACACATTTAATCATGTCCATAGGCATACACTAGCATACATCCACATACAACAGATGTTATTAGACTGCCTCCACATGAGTTGAGACTGCCGAAATTTCCTTCTTAGTAACGTTTTCATCACATCTCCAAATCTCCCATGTACATAAATCTCATCTATTATTATTTTATAAATCTGTAGCATTGTATTGCAGCATAATTTTCTGTTTTTTTCTGTTCAATGCCACAATTCTGCTTCATAGATTCATAGACTGTTACTAGGCTAATGACCCAGGGGACCTTTCTAAGCCTAGCCAAGTTTTCTGAAAGAATAATGATGTCCTGCATCTAAATAGGCTATTAAGGGACAGGCATACCTCTCAACTGTACAGATTTTTGCAGAATGTCGAGATATCTGCCTCATATTTTTGGTCCATTTTTCATAAAACTGTAGTTTTCTGGCACATTAGTGGCAAATCATTAAAGACTTGAAGTTAGAAAATAATGACAGACATTTGGGTTTCAGACTTAATACCCTTCAGAAAATTCATGCTAATGTAAATCCTGTTATTCTACCAACTTTCTATGTTTGTAAGAACAATATTTAAAAATTGTCCTTATTTTTGAGCCTTTGTCCCACTTTTATTTATGGCTTTGTCCACATTTCTTGCTCTAAGAGGTTGAGAGGTATTGCCTGGCCAGGCATTTATAACCTACCTCTATCCATAAGGGACATGAGTGCCAGACCCGGTATAAATTTCCTATTCCCCATCCACTGGTCTAGGTTGTGCTTAAAATGGGTAATAGACAAACTCAGCTTCACATGGATGGGAAGCTTGTTCTATAGGAGGGGCAGTCTCTGGGACACATATCTGTCTCTGTTTTTGTGGCATATCCTTGTGGATTGCACTGCATAATGATTTGAGGATTTGTTCTCTGTCTCCTGCTCTTCATAACATTCTTGTAGCTGTCATACCTGTTATTGTATTCGGTATCATTACTTGTATGGGCAGCATGTCCAGGTGTAGCTTAATTTTCTCAATTTGTCCACACATTTATGTATGTGCTTTTTATTACCCCTGCATTGGTACTTTGATATGTATAACGCATGGGAATTTGTAAACTTATGTTACCTGCACATCTTTTCAAACAACACATTTTTTCCTTCTGAACATTAACTCTCCATGTTTTCCTTCTTAAAGTACATGACAATGCCAGTGAAGTACCCACATGTCCACCACTGCACACAATGCAATGTACAACTGTTATCTACCTTCCTTGTATACTTTTTTTTTGTTAAGATTTCCCTTGCTTTTACGAATTCCAAATTGACCTCTCTGTTGTAATGCCATGCAAATGGAATCACTTACTGATCTCAGTTTTGTTATGATTGTTTGTTACAGTGACTGATCTCAGCTTTGTTGACACTCTTTGTGTGCAAAATCCCTGTCTTACCTCAATATGGCTATGAGCCTGTGTTTGGACTTGAGCTGGGACTTCTCATTGTGTCTTACATATTTGGAGTTATACATATTTGATTAGCAATGCTGCGCATCACACACTGTCAGGCAATCATGTTAACTCCATTGTGACATATATGTGATGTTAATGAATCCCAGTGATAGTGTTTGTGATTTCTTGTCCAAAGATCTAGTAAGACTAGATAGAAGCCAGAGGCCCTACACAAAATGTAATCAGTATATTTAACATTTAAGCAATACAGTGTGACTAAAACAGTTAAAACTGCATTCCATTTAT